>NC_037688.1:77416703-77470625 GCF_003255815.1 Theropithecus gelada
TTTTTTTTTGAGACGGAGTCTCGCTCTGTCACCCAGGCTGGACTGCAGTGGCCGGATCTCAGCTCACTGCAAGCTCCGCCTCCCGGGTTCATGCCATTCTCCGGCCTCAGCCTCCCGAGTAGCTGGGACTACAGGCGCCCGCCACCTCGCCCGGCTAGTTTTTTGTATTTCTTAATAGAGACGGGGTTTCACCGTGTTAGCCAGGATGGTCTCGATCTCCTGACCTCGTGATCCGCCCGTCTCGGCCTCCCAAAGTGCTGGGATTACAGGCTTGAGCCACCGCGCCCGGCCGATTTCGGCATTTTCAACTGAGGTACTGGGTTCATCTCACTGGGGAGTGCCGGACGATCGGTACTGGTCAGCTGCTGCAGCCCGACCAGCGAGAGCTGAAGCAGGGCGAGGCATTGCCTCACCTGAGAAGCGCAAGGGGGAAGAGAATCCCTTTTCCTAGCCAGGGGAACTGAGACACACAACACCTGGAGAATCGGGTAACTCCCACCCCAATACTGCGCTTTGAGCAAACAGGCACACCAGGAGATCATATCCCACACCTGGCCGGGAGGGTCCCACACCCACGGAGCCTCCCTCATTGCTATTACAGCAGTCTGTGATCTACCGGCAAGGCAGCAGCGAGGCTGGGGGAGGGGCGCCCGCCATTGCTGAGGCTTAAGTAGGTAAACAAAGCTGCTGGGAAGCTCGAACTGGGTGGAGCTCACAGCAGCTCAAGGAAACCTGCCTGTCTCTGTAGACTCCACCTCTGGGGGCAGGGCACAGAAAACAATAACAAAGCAGCAGACACCTCTGCAGACGCAAACGACTCTGTCTGACAGCTTTGAAGAGAGCAGTGGATCTCCCAACACGGAGGTTGAGATCTGAGAAGGGACAGACTCCCTGCTCAAGCGGGTCCCTGACCCCTGAGTAGCCTAACTGGGAGACATCCCCCACTAGGGGCAGTCTGACACCCCACACCTCACAGGGTGGAGTACACCCCTGAGAGGAAGCTTCCAAAGCAAGAATCAGACAGGTACACTTGCTGTTCAGAAATATTCTATCTTCTGCAGCCTCTGCTGCTGTTACCCAGGCAAACAGGGTCTGGAGTGGACCTCAAGCAATCTCCAACAGACCTACAGCTGAGGGTCCTGACTGTTAGAAGGAAAACTATCAAACAGGAAGGACACCTACACCAAAACCCCATCAGTACATCACCATCATCAAAGACCAGAGGCAGATAAAACCACAAAGATGGGGAAAAAGCAGGGCAGAAAAGCTGGAAATTCAAAAAACAAGAGCGCATCTCCCCCGGCAAAGGAGCGCAGCTCATCGCCAGCAACGGATCAAAGCTGGACGGAGAATGACTTTGACGAGATGAGAGAAGAAGGCTTCAGTCCATCAAATTTCTCAGAGCTAAAGGAGGAATTACGTACCCAGCGCAAAGAAACTAAAAATCTTGAAAAAAAAGTGGAAGAATTGACGGCTAGACTAATTAATGCAGAGAAGGTCATAAACGAAATGAAAGAGATGAAAACCATGACACGAGAAATACGTGACAAATGCACAAGCTTCAGTAACCGACTCGATCAACTGGAAGAAAGAGTATCAGTGATTGAGGATCAAATGAATGAAATGAAGCGAGAAGAGAAACCAAAAGAAAAAAGAAGAAAAAGAAATGAACAAAGCCTGCAAGAAGTATGGGATTATGTAAAAAGACCAAATCTACGTCTGATTGGGGTGCCTGAAAGTGAGGGGGAAAATGGAACCAAGTTGGAAAACACTCTTCAGGATATCATCCAGGAGAACTTCCCCAACCTAGTAGGGCAGGCCAACATTCAAATCCAGGAAATACAGAGAACGCCACAAAGATACTCCTCGAGAAGAGCAACTCCAAGACACATAATTGCCAGATTCACCAAAGTTGAAATGAAGGAAAAAATCTTAAGGGCAGCCAGAGAGAAAGGTCGGGTTACCCACAAAGGGAAGCCCATCAGACTCACAGCAGATCTCTCGGCAGAAACTCTACAAGCCAGAAGAGAGTGGGGGCCAATATTCAACATTCTTAAAGAAAAGAATTTTAAACCCAGAATTTCATATCCAGCCAAACTAAGTTTCATAAGTGAAGGAGAAATAAAATCCTTTACAGATAAGCAAATGCTTAGAGATTTTGTCACCACTAGGCCTGCCTTACAAGAGACCCTGAAGGAAGCACTCAACATGGAAAGGAACAACCGGTACCAGCCATTGCAAAAACATGCCAAAATGTAAAGACCATCGAGGCTAGGAAGAAACTGCATCAACTAACGAGCAAAATAACCAGTTAATATCATAATGGCAGGATCAAGTTCACACATAACAATCTTAACCTTAAATGTAAATGGACTAAATGCTCCAATGAAAAGACACAGACTGGCAAACTGGATAAAGAGTCAAGACCCATCAGTCTGCTGTATTCAGGAGACCCATCTCACACGCAGAGACATACATAGGCTCAAAATAAAGGGATGGAGGAAGATTTACCAAGCAAATGGAGAACAAAAAAAAGCGGGGGTTGCAATCCTAGTCTCTGATAAAACAGACTTTAAACCATCAAAGATCAAAAGAGACAAAGAAGGCCATTACATAATGGTAAAGGGATCAATTCAACAGGAAGAGCTAACTATCCTAAATATATATGCACCCAATACAGGAGCACCCAGATTCATAAAGCAAGTCCTTAGAGACTTACAAAGAGACTTAGACTCCCATACAATAATAATGGGAGACTTCAACACTCCATTGTCAACATTAGACAGATCAACGAGACAGAAAGTTAACAAGGATATCCAGGAATTGAACTCATCTCTGCAGCAAGCAGACCTAATAGACATCTATAGAACTCTCCACCCCAAATCAACAGAATATACATTCTTCTCAGCACCACATCGTACTTATTCCAAAATTGACCACGTAATTGGAAGTAAAGCACTCCTCAGCAAATGTACAAGAACAGAAATTATAACAAACTGTCTCTCAGACCACAGTGCAATCAAACTAGAACTCAGGACTAAGAAACTCAATCAAAACCGCTCAACTACATGGAAACTGAACAACCTGCTCCTGAATGACTACTGGGTACATAACGAAATGAAGGCAGAAATAAAGATGTTCTTTGAAACCAATGAGAACAAAGATACAACATACCAGAATCTCTGGGACACATTTAAAGCAGTGTGTAGAGGGAAATTTATAGCACTAAATGCCCACAAGAGAAAGCAGGAAAGATCTAAAATTGACACTCTAACATCGCAATTAAAAGAACTAGAGAAGCAAGAGCAAACACATTCGAAAGCTAGCAGAAGGCTAGAAATAACTAAGATCAGAGCAGAACTGAAGGAGATAGAGACACAAAAAACCCTCCAAAAAATCAATGAATCCAGGAGTTGGTTTTTTGAAAAGATCAACAAAATTGACAGACCACTAGCAAGACTAATAAAGAAGAAAAGAGAGAAGAATCAAATCGACGCAATTAAAAATGAAAAAGGGGATATCACCACCGACCCCACAGAAATACAAACTACCATCAGAGAATACTATAAACACCTCTACGCAAATAAACTGGAAAATCTAGAAGAAATGGATAATTTCCTGGACACTTACACTCTTCCAAGACTAAACCAGGAAGAAGTTGAATCCCTGAATAGACCAATAGCAGGCTCTGAAATCGAGGCAACAATTAATAGCCTACCAACCAAAAAAAGTCCAGGACCAGATGGATTCACAGCTGAATTCTACCAGAGGTACAAGGAGGAGTTGGTACCATTCCTTCTGAAACTATTCCAATCAATAGAAAAAGAGGGAATCCTCCCTAACTCATTTTATGAGGCCAACATCATCCTGATACCAAAGCCTGGCAGAGATACAACAAAAAAAGAGAATTTTAGACCAATATCCCTGATGAACATCGATGCAAAAATCCTCAATAAAATACTGGCAAACCGGATTCAGCAACACATCAAAAAGCTTATCCACCATGATCAAGTGGGCTTCATCCCTGGGATGCAAGGCTGGTTCAACATTCGCAAATCAATAAACATAATCCAGCATATAAACAGAACCAAAGACAAGAACCACATGATTATTTCAATAGATGCAGAAAAGGCTTTTGACAAAATTCAACAGCCCTTCATGCTAAAAACGCTCAATAAATTCGGTATTGATGGAACGTACCTCAAAATAATAAGAGCTATTTATGACAAACCCACAGCCAATATCATACTGAATGGGCAAAAACTGGAAAAATTCCCTTTGAAAACTGGCACAAGACAGGGATGCCCTCTCTCACCACTCCTATTCAACATAGTGTTGGAAGTTCTGGCTAGGGCAATCAGGCAAGAGAAAGAAATCAAGGGTATTCAGTTAGGAAAAGAAGAAGTCAAATTGTCCCTCTTTGCAGATGACATGATTGTATATTTAGAAAACCCCATTGTCTCAGCCCAAAATCTCCTTAAGCTGATAAGCAACTTCAGCAAAGTCTCAGGATACAAAATTAATGTGCAAAAATCACAAGCATTCTTATACACTAGTAACAGACAAACAGAGAGCCAAATCATGAATGAACTTTCATTCACAATTGCTTCAAAGAGAATAAAATACTTAGGAATCCAACTTACAAGGGATGTAAAGGACCTCTTCAAGGAGAACTACAAACCACTGCTCAGTGAAATAAAAGAGGACACAAACAAATGGAAGAACATACCATGCTCATGGATAGGAAGAATCAATATCGTGAAAATGGCCATACTGCCCAAGGTAATTTATAGATTCAATGCCATCCCCATCAAGCTACCAATGAGTTTCTTCACAGAATTGGAAAAAACTGCTTTAAAGTTCATATGGAACCAAAAAAGAGCCCGCATCTCCAAGACAATCCTAAGTCAAAAGAACAAAGCTGGAGGCATCACGCTACCTGACTTCAAACTATACTACAAGGCTACAGTAACCAAAACAGCATGGTACTGGTACCAAAACAGAGATATAGACCAATGGAACAGAACAGAGTCCTCAGAAATAATACCACACATCTACAGCCATCTGATCTTTGACAAACCTGAGAGAAACAAGAAATGGGGAAAGGATTCCCTATTTAATAAATGGTGCTGGGAAAATTGGCTAGCCATAAGTAGAAAGCTGAAACTGGATCCTTGCCTTACTCCTTATACGAAAATTAATTCAAGATGGATTAGAGACTTAAATGTTAGACCTAATACCATAAAAATCCTAGAGGAAAACCTAGGTAGTACCATTCAGGACATAGGCATGGGCAAAGACTTCATGTCTAAAACACCAAAAGCAACGGCAGCAAAAGCCAAAATTGACAAATGGGATCTCATTAAACTAAAGAGCTTCTGCACAGCAAAAGAAACTACCATCAGAGTGAACAGGCAACCTACAGAATGGGAGAAAATTTTTGCAATCTACTCATCTGACAAAGGGCTAATATCCAGAACCTACAAAGAACTCCAACAAATTTACAAGAAAAAAACAAACAACCCCATCAAAAAGTGGGCAAAGGATATGAATAGACATTTCTCAAAAGAAGACATTCATACAGCCAACAAACACATGAAAAAATGCTCATCATCACTGGCCATCAGAGAAATGCAAATCAAAACCACAATGAGATACCATCTCACACCAGTTAGAATGGCGATCATTCAAAAGTCAGGAAACAACAGGTGCTGGAGAGGATGTGGAGAAATAGGAACACTTTTACACTGTTGGTGGGATTGTAAACTAGTTCAACCATTATGGAAAACAGTATGGCGATTCCTCAAGGATCTAGAACTAGATGTACCATATGACCCAGCCATCCCATTACTGGGTATATACCCAAAGGATTATAAATTATGCTGCTATAAAGACACATGCACACGTATGTTTATTGCAGCACTATTCACAATAGCAAAGACTTGGAATCAACCCAAATGTCCATCAGTGACAGATTGGATTAAGAAAATGTGGCATATATACACCATGGAATACTATGCAGCCATAAAAAAGGATGAGTTTGTGTCCTTTGTAGGGACATGGATGCAGCTGGAATCCATCATTCTTAGCAAACTATCACAAGAACAGAAAACCAAACACCGCATGTTCTCACTCATAGGTGGGAACTGAACAATGAGATCACTTGGACTCGGGAAGGGGAACATCACACACCGGGGCCTATCATGGGGAGGGGGGCGGGGGGAGGGATTGCATTGGGAGTTATACCTGATGTAAATGACGAGTTGATGGGTGCAGCACACCAACAAGGCACAAGTATACATATGTAACAAACCTGCACGTTATGCACATGTACCCTACAACTTACAGTATAATAATAATAAATAAATTAAAAAAAAAAAAAGAAATAAAAATAAATAATCTTTTTTATAACCCATTAAGGTGGATATTGTTATTATTCCCATTTTACATATGAGGAAGATGAAGCTCTGAGAAGCTCAACAACTGGTCCAAGGTCACCCAGCTAGTAAAGGATAGAGCTGGGACTCGCATCTCACTGGTCTGCCTCAAGCCCACGCTCATAACCTCTCAAAGACACTTGCCTTCCAGAACTTTCTGGGGAATCACTATAAGATCAAGTTGACTGCTTAGGACCAGCAAGGACCGTGGTGCATTGTGTAATAATTTCAGGGTGGACATTAACAAAAAGCCTTACCCTTCATTCTGTCATCTTCCAATACCAGTCACCACCCAGGGTCCTCCACATCTGCATCAGTAACAAAACAAGAAGAAACCTCACCCAAGACCACAGTGAGGGTCAGAAATGACTTCAATGCAGGCATGTCTGGCTCCTGAGCCTGAGCTCTGAGGCACCATGCAGCCACATGCCCATCATCTTCTACTCCTGCATGGAAATCCCCGAGCTTCGTGGAAGCCAGCAAGATCCCAGAAGTCCCTGTGAAGCACAGAAGGCAGACAGCAAACCCCTGGCTACCCCCAGAAGATTAAACTAGAGCAAACCAAATAGGCAACCACGGGGATGCAGGAACACCCTTGATCACCAAAACAGAGTAAAAAAATCCCCCATCCCCTTGGGCTGAACTAGAAGCCAAGGCCCCAGAAGACAGAACAGAAGCATCTTTCATTGTCCCTCCCACAGAGCTACCGGCCTCCTGCACTGCGAGCAAAGCTATGGTGTACCCAAGGGGAAGGCTGCCTATGTCTGTGCCCCAGCTACACTGCCCTGCTGTTTTATAGGCACAAGTAAGATGATGTCCCAAGCAATGCCTCCAACGTGGAGTAAAATTCATGTAGTAATAATCCCTGTTCTTATGCATACACATACACACACACGCGCGCACATAATTTAAGCCTCCTCGGGAAGTGAACAAAAATGCTGGCCAAAAAAAAAAAAAAAAAGCTGTGTGTCTCCCCAACATGAACCTGTGGCATTGGCATTTGACCCCTAATCTAGGCAGGAGTTAGCATCCTATCAGCCACCCCCCCTTCTCTCTCCTTCTCTCATATATATATATATATATATATCTCCTTCTCTTTCTCTCGCTTTCTCTTCCTCCCTCCCTCCCTCGTCTCTTTCTCTCTCTCTCCCTGCCTCTGCATCTCTGTTTCTCTCTCCCTCCCTTTCTCTTTCTCTCTCACTCTCCCTCTGTTTCTCTCTCTTCCTCCCTCCCTCCCTCGTCTTTCTCTTTCTCTCCCTGCCTCTGCATCTCTGTTTCTCTCTCCCTCCCTTTCTCTTTTTCTCTCACTCTCCCTCTGTTTCTCTCTCTTCCTCCCTCCCTTTCTCTCCCTCCCTCCCTCTCTCTTACTCTCTCCTTTTTTCTTTCTCCTTTCCTCCCTCCCTCTCTTTGTCTCCCTCCCTCCATTCCTCTCTCTCTTCCTCTCTCTATCCCTTTTTCCCTCCCTCTCTCCCTCCTTTCTCTTTCTCTCTCTCTCTTTCTCTCTCTCTGTTTCTCTCTCCCTCCCTCTCCCCCACCTCTCTCTCTCTCTCTCTCTCTCTCTCTTTCTCTGTGTGTGTGTGTGTGTGTGTCATATTTCTTGCTGGCTGTGTTGCTGCCTCCAAGTCCTTTGCAGGGCACTTGTACTTCAGCACCACGGCCAGAGCAGATTTCCCCTTTCCCTCCCAGGCAGTGGATGATTGCAGATTTCTGAGACTTCCCCTCCTCCCCCTCCATCCCTCTCACTCCCACTTGCTCCCTCCTCTGTACCCCTTCTTCCTTTCTCTCTTTTCCTCCTCTTGCTTTGGTGCTGTTGAACACACCTGTAGTGATGACAAAGGTGCGCCCAAGGCGGGAAGCTTCTATGACAGATACAGGGACACCACCCAGCTGGCCAAGAAAATACAGCTTATGCGGGTCCTAGGCACAAGCACCACCTGGGAACACCTTGTCTGGGTTCTGATGTCTGACTGATTTGGGCACCAAGCCCCTGGAAAAGAGACAAAGAACCAAAAGGGTTCAATACTGAAGTCCACACTGTACACATTGGCCCCAGGCTGCACTAACTCAAAACATGACATGTCCTATCCTAGTCCAGGGCAGGGAAAACACTGGAGAACAAAAAGGCTCGGAAATAAGGACGTGGTTGGGTGCAGTGGCTCATGCCTGTAACCCCAGAACTTTGCGGGGGCGGCCAAGGTGGGAAGATCATATGACTCAGGATTTCCAGACAAGCCTGGGTAACATAATACAAAAATTAGCCAGATGTGATGGCATGTGCTTATAGTCCCAGCTACTCGGGAGGCTGAGTGGGGAGGATCACTTGAGCCAGGGAGGTCGAGGCTGCAGTGAGCCCTGGCTGCACCACTATACTCCAGCTTGAGTGACAGAGGGAGACCCTGTCTCACCAAAAAAAAAAAGAAAAAAAAAAGTAAGGATTCACATTCTTTCTTACTGCCCACATTTTACTTCTCTCTCTTACTCCTACTTGCAACTTGAAAAGGAGAGTCTGTGTTTTGTACACCCAAATGTGCATACTGTGCTGTGTGTGCATATATGCTGAAGGTGAGGGGTGGGGGTTAGACAGAGAGAGGTGTCCATGAACAATCCTAGTAGCAAAATGAGAGGCAGGCCAGGTCAGTCTGCAAGCAGAATACAGAACAGCAGACATTTATCCAATGGGGAAGGAGCTCATTCATTTCTTCTGTGCAAATAATGAAAAAACAACTAACATTTGTGAGCAACTGATATGGCCAGGCACTGTTGATTGCTTTGTATGCCTCATGCCATCCAGTCATGACACCTTGATGAGGCAGGCACTGTTCTCATTACACAGATGGGAATGCTGAGGCTCAGAGTGACTGAGCAACATGATCAGGGATCAGGATCACACAGCTACTAAGTGGCAGACATATGCATGAGGGTACAGAAGGCAAGCGCAACATAAAGAAAAGAAACTCATCCTGTTTGAGAAGTTACATGAATTCGAGTGCAGCAAATGTAGAGATTATTTTTCCCCTCTCTTCTGATCTCAACAAAGAATTTTTATGAAGACAGTGCTGATTGTTTATTCTCTATGAGTGCAAAGTACCAAAGTAAAGGAAAGTGACTTCAATTAAACCATACATGGGCCGGGCATGGCGGCTCACACCTGTAATCCCAGCACTTTGGGAGGCCGAGGTGGGTGGATCACCTGAGGTCAGGAGTTCGAGACAAGCCTGGCCAATATGACAAAACCCTATCTCTACTAAAAACATAAAAATTAGCCAGGTGTGGTGGCATGCATCTGTAATCCCAGCGACTGGGGAGGCTGAAGCAGGCGAATTGATTGAACGCTGGAGGCGGAGGTTGCAGTGAGCCGAGATCACGCCATTGCATTCCAGCCTGGGTGACAGAGTGAGATTCTGTCTGAAGAAAAAAAAAATTAAAGCATACATGGCTTTAGTTGGATAAATGTCAGGCCTTACCATCAGAGTCATTTGGGGTTAGTTGATTGGTTCATTTTGTTTATAAGCTGGGATATGGCTCCTGTGATGAAAACAGCACAGGAGAAGGAAGTTGGGAGACTTAAATTTGAATTCCGAGTCTTCCGCTAATTTGAGGGTGACCTTGGGCAAGCTGCTCCAGTTTCTTGGGTTCTAGCCACCCATCCTTCTACTGCCAAAAAGGAGGGGCTCCGAGCAGGTTATCTGATGATCCTTCCAGCTATGACATCAGCTTATGTTCCCAAAAGCTGCTGTACGATGAGGCCTCCTGCCCTTCAAGAGCCAAAACAAAAGACATACTGGACCATTTCATCTCCACCAGGAGCTTAAGGAACGTTGGAGGCCACGTCTAACCTCAGTCCCCCAGGAAAATGCTGTCTGAGCCGGCCCAGAGTGCAAGCGGCCCCCCATTCCCTTCGGAAGCCAGCCACGCACCGCCCCACTTCAGGTGCCCATCCATCAGCTGGGTTTCCTGGGGAAACAGAGCTCATTCTTAAGCTCTCTTTTATGGCTTTTACCCAGAATTGATTTGAATAAATCAGTCTAATGCTCTCTCTACAATGGAACCAATTGTAAAAGAGCTTTATTTGCTCAGCTTTGAAAGCAGGTTGGAGCTGCCTTCTTCCCACTGCAAGACTGATGGAGAAAAAGGAAGCACACTCAGTGAATTTGACAAAGGAGAATTCCTCGAAAGGGGTGGGAGGGAGCCAAAGTCCCCCACCCAAGGATTCCCCAGCAAAGGGAACCCACACTTGCAGGACCCATGCCTGGAGAAAGAGGCCAGAGGTGACCAAATGGGATTTATCTGCACGTGATGCTAATGCCGATACCTACTATGGTCAGCTGCAGGCTGAGGGAAGCAAGTCGTCCCTGACAACGTCTGTTCCCTGCTTCTTCCTCTCTCAAGACACAGCAAGAGCTAAACTCTCCTGAGCTTTTCTGACGCTCCAGGCACTGTGCCAAGTCTCAAGGGCACCTCCAATCCAACGATCCCAAACACAAGGGTTTTCTTTCCACTCTGCAAATGCCCTCAATGTTTTGCTTACCCCAGGGCCTTTGCGAGCCCTGTTCCCTCTGCCTCTCTCCAACTCCTACACATACACCCGTGTCTGTAAGCCTGGCTCCTCCTCCTTCATACCTCTTCCAATTCCACTTCCTCCTAAGGGCATTTCCCAAACACTCCAGTATAAATGAGGTTCTCACTATTATTCTCTCAATCCTGTTCTTTTGCTCCTGAACCACTTTATAGCACAGAGGCAAGATGGTGTTTTATTCAGAGACACAGGTTTGGGAGCCAGAGGCCTGTGGAGCCCCTGCTACTCCTCTTATTAGCTGAGGACCTTGGACACATACTTAATTTTTCTGTGCCTTAGTTTACTCAGCTGTAAAATGGGGATTATAAAAGCGCCCCTGTCTTGGGGCTGCAGTAAGAATTAACTGAGCTGACACCCTGTCAAGGGTCCAGAAACATGCCTGGCATGTAGAAAGTCCTCAGTAAACGTTTGTTATTATTTCTGCTGTGACTGTTTGATTTACCTCTACTCCCCACCAGCCTGTGCACATCATGAGCTGACAGCCGGGTCCTTCTGTTCATCAAAACAACCCCAGGGCCGAGTTCAGTGCCTGGCACACATAGGTACTAAAAAAAAAATGTATGTTGAATGAATGGAAATTTCCTTTGTTTTGTTACGTTTGCTTCATACGCACTTAAAAGAGACCAAGTGGAAATGGCATTGATTTTTATCATTTTATAGATGAAAAACACTGAGTCTGGAAACCTCAATGTATCCAAGCCTGGCTGATCGAGCGTCCAAGCAAGGCAAAAGCCCATACGCAGTGCTTTTCCCACCAGGGGACAAGAAATAGAAACCTCAAACTGCCCCTTCACCCTCAGGGACCACTGGGACTCCGCTGAGGTCACTCCCAGCTTGGCTGAGGCCACCGCACCTCAGCAGTGAAGAGGTTACAGTTCAGCCCAGTGTCTGGGGAACGAGGCTTCTAGGGCTGTCTGCAAACTTGCCCCACCTGCCCTCCCAGGGGATCTTGATGGGTTGCAACGAGCAAACTAAAAGCTCTGGCTGACAATGCATGAGGTGAGGGCCACGAAGTCAGTGATGCTGAGGTTGAGGACCAAGAGCTCGAAGAGTCCTCTCTCCCTGCAGCAAGAATGAACATATTGACCAGAGGGACCCATTACCCACAAAGGAAGGACAGCCTTGCATCCAGAGGAGCGCACTCAGGAAGCAGCTTGACCCCCATAGGCAAGTAGAGGTGGGGACCACAGAGACTTTTGTGCACTATTATCCCAGTGTTCTTGGCAAAGGGCTGCCCTTGATAGCCATCTCTTGAATGACTGCACGAATACACTGGTGGTTGAATGAATCAAGGGTTGAATACATGGATCACAGCAATAATAATAAACCTATCTGTTGGCCAGACATGGCGGCTCACGCCTGTAATCTCAGCACTTTGGGAGGCCAAGGCAGGTGGATCGCTTGAGCCCAGGAGTTTGAGACCAGCCTGGGCAACATGACAAAAACCCCATCTCTATTAAAAATACAAAAATTAGCCGGGCACCCACCTGTAATCCCAGGTACTTGGGAGGCTGAGACACGAGAATCGCTTAAGCCTGGGATGCAGAGGTTACAGTGAGCTGAGATCTCACCACTGCACTCCAGCCTGAATGACAGAGCGAGACTCTGTCTCAAAAAAAAAAAAAAAAAAAAACCTATCTGTGTCCAGCTTCATCCTTCCTCCTCATCAGAATCCTGATTTTGGGAGTAGTATATCATAATGGCTAACAGGGTAGACTTTGAATCCAGCCTGCCCGAGTTCAAATCCAAGCTTCACCACTCACTATGTGACATTGAACAAGTTATCTAACCCTTCTGTGCCTTGGTTTCCCCACCTGCAAAATGGAGAGGCTAATCCCTTCCTAATGGAATTGTGCGGTTTAGTTGAGTTTATATATAAATTACTTGGAACAGTGTCTGGCATGTAGTAAGTGCTCAAAATATGTGCTAGCTGTTACTGTTGCCATACTGGCTTTTGTCCGTATGTTTATTATTTTCAGCCTTATTTGATTTGCCTCTTGCTATAAGCTTCCTTGAGCCCTTCTGGGGAAGAAGCAGAACACAAATCAATTTAATAAATGAACTACTCAAATATAACATTTACAGGGTGGACTTAATCTAACAGATTTTCTCCTAATAAGACACATTTGCAAATTAAACTGTCTAATTTGGTAATATCTTTCAACACGTTAAGTGCACATGCCCTCTGCCCAGCAATCTCACTTCTGGGGACTGAGCCTCGAGATACATCCACATGAGTGAGCCCAAATGGTACACGAGGAAATTTTACTGCAGCACCGTTTAGAAAAGCAAACAACCAAAACAACCGATGTGTCCATGACGGGAGTTCGGCTAAATGAATTTATGACATACTCATAAAGCAGGATATGCGCAGCTACTAAACACTGGAGCAAGCTTTTATGCGCCAACATAGAGAGATCCTTAGGACATATGGCTTCTGAAAAAAAGAAGCTGCACAATGTTGTACAGAGCATGACTCATTTGTGCTTCTAAATATATGTGTACTCATACATAAACCCATACACATATGGACACATGCACACACAGATACGTACCACAGTCATTATATCTACATTTTACAGATGAAGACACTAAGACCTAGATTTTGAATTTTGTTTTTTTAACCCCAACTGACAGTCACTGTCTTTTAATTTAAAAAAAAAAAAAAAAAAGTACGGCCGGGCGCAGTGGCTCACGCCTGTAATCTCAGCATTTTGGGAGGTGGAGGCGGGCAGATCACTTGAGGTCAGGAGTTCGAAACCAGCCTGGCCAACATGGTGAAACCCCGTCTCTACTGAAATATACAAAAATTAGCCAGGTGTGGTGGCAGGAGACTTAATCCCAGCTACTTGGGAGGCAGAGACAGAAGAATCGTTTGAATCCCGGAGGCGGAGGTTTCAGTGAGTTGAGATCCAACCATTACACTCAAACCTGGGGGATAAGAGCGAGACTTCTCTCAAAAAAAAAAAAAAAATACAATCTACTTATATTTAGTGTAAGTGATATGCTTGATTTTGATCCTTTGATACTGCTTCATGCTTGTTATTTATTTTCCTTTATTTCCTATTTTCATTTTTCCCTGGTTAGAACAAGCTATTGTTTGCTCCCTTTTCTCTTTAGGAATTGACTTTCCCTTTCCAAGCATTCATAAACATGTTTCTCTATCATTCTATGGGAACAAGATGCCAACCCCTGCCCTCACCAAATGTTTTCATTCCTTCTTTTTCTGCCTGCCTCTTCTCAATAAGATGAGGTCTTTTTAAGGCTTCCACCAAACTCTTTCCACCACCCTCTTAGTTTTGCTGAGGAATGTTCTAACTGCAGCCATTGGGTATTTCTGTTTTCATGAAACCAATTCAAGGCCGTGTTTCTGCCTTATGTGTTGAAACCACCCTCTTTCTCCGAATTGAGTAATACATTGAAGCTTTCCAGATTTAACCAATAAGTTAACTTGCAAACAGAAGAAACACAATTCTAAACCAGTTCACGTTAAAATGCTGGCGACTTATGTACTCCGCAAGTTTGAGGGGTTGGTCCTAGCTTCAGGCTTAGCTGCCTCTAGGTTCAAATACTGTCATCAGGGTCCGCTGTATGTCTCTCTCTTTATCCCTCAGCTCCACTTTGCCTTATTATCAGACAAGCTTTATCCAGATGGACATAAGACGACAGTTCACCGTCTCAAGGTTGTGTCCTACACAAAGCCCTCAATGCCAACTTAGTAAAACGCATCTTTCCCACAACCTCTGAGAAAAGACTCATGGAAAGCCGTGATTAGCCCATTCTTAGGAGGTATCCATTCCTGGACCAATCAATGTGGCCAGAAGGATTGAGTCCTCTGATTGGATGAGGCTGAGTCATGTGACCTCCCTGAACCACATAAACTGAATCATATTGTTCTGAAAATAGGAAAAAGTAGTTTGCAAAAATGATGAGGTGCTGGCCTGCCTTGTGTACCTCGTGGTCAACAAGCATAACCTGAAGAATCCAGGAACTCCCAAAGGATTCTAAGAGGTCACAAAGACTGATGCCATCCGGCCCCAAAACTTCCACAGGACTGTCAAGAGAAAAAATACCTGGATCACTCAGGTGCCCTCTCCTCAGTCTTCCTCTGTCCAGGCTTGAAGAACTACAGCCATTTCCAAGTTCTAAAAGGACAGCTAGGGGAGTTATTTGTTTGTTTATTTGTTTGCTTTGATTTCAGAAAGATGCGAACTCCAGGATCTCTTGAGAGGCTGCCAGGTAAGGAACCATGTGGTTAAAATTCACTCTTGGAGCCTACGCTCATGATAAATGCAATCATGGCTTCATACATCTGGCATCAAGAAACAGTAATCTTTCAGCAAAAACTCTCACTTGGTGTATTTTTCTCAGCCTTGTCACAAGACCTTCCAATTTAACCTGAAGACACTCCTGAGTTAGTAGGAAGCTCAACAATATTTCTTCCCTGACAAATCCCTGTACTTCAGCTCCAGCTATCTCTGGGAATGCAAGGTGACTCCTTGTTGGGAAAATACTGTATTTGTCCCTTCCACGGTAAAGGGCTGTTGCTCACCGTATATAGTGAGGTTTTTCCAAGAAAGAGAAATACGTCCCATTTGCTCCATAACCTAAGAAGAAAACAAAACCCAGATTCGCACAAATAGAAGAAGGTTGAATTGTGCTTGTTATTCTCAGCTTTGAGACTGCATTGATTACTTCTAGACAAAAAAAAAAAAAAAAAAAAAAAGTTGTTTCTAATATACAGTCACCCTGCATCAGGTTTATGTACTTGAGCTTAAAAGAAGCCAAGTAAAGTTATCTGTTCTTGTTGTACCTGATTAACCTCAATACACAAATCATACTAATCAATAGTTAATTAAAAATGTGGCACTACCTCATCCCTATGCAAACGTGACCCATCTTGTATATCACTAAGTTAAGAGCCATGCTGGCCATCCTCTAAAGCAACATAGAATTGTCCAGACAAGAGAATAAACATATTTCCAAAATATTTCTATGTAAGGACCTCAAATGTAATGTTTGACTATACTTGTAACTTGGGGCCATCCCAGAGAAGCCACCTTGCAACGGCTCATTTTAGGTGTCAGTTTGACTGGATTAAGGAACACCTAGAGAAAGCATCATTTGGGGGTGTGCCTATGAGCACTCTGGAGGTGTTTCCAGAGGTGATTTGTGTGTGAGTCTGCTTGGACTAAGGAGGGAAGATCCACTCTCAGCGTGGGTGGGTACCATCCAATCAGTTGAGGACCCTGACAGGACAAAAACCGAGGAAAAGCAAATGTGTCTCTTGGAGCTGGGACACACTCTCCTTCTCCTGCCCTTGGACATCAGAACATCAGACTTCCTGATTTCCGGACTCTGGGACTTAACACCAGCAGCCCCCTGGGTTCTCAGGCTTTTGGCCTTGGACTGAGAGTTACACCATCATCTTCCCAAGTTCTGAGGCCGTTAGACGCAAGCCAGGCTACCAACATCCCAAGGTCTCCAGCTTGTAGACAGTTTGTCGTGGGACTTCTCAGCCTTCATACTCACATGAGCCAATTCCCCCAGTAAGTCCATTTTTGTGTATCTGTTTATACATGATGGGTTCTGCCTCTCTGAAGAACCCTGACCAATACACGCCTCATTTGGTACACAGATCTTCCCAGTCTTGGAATCAGTACCTCCTTGACCATGCTGCCTGTATCCTCTGCACATTTAAGGTTTGTGGAGATGCTCCCATGGTGATTTGAAGTACTGCGTTTCCATTTTCAAATTTTCTCCAGGCTGAGAGCCTGTGAACTCACCCTCACCCTGATCTCATCTTCACTCATGCCTTCAAAACTACAATCAAGAACAATCAGACAGAACTGATTTATTTATCATCTCCTGGGTTGCTGGTAACTCTTAGTGAGTCTCTTTATTTTAACTTCACACTCATTTCTGCCATAACAAAAGCATATATTTTATTGATAAATGTTTCTGTACCCCGACTTATTCCAAAGAGGACTTGAAATGGCTAGGAAAATAGTACGTTGGAAATAGCTTTGTCAGAATTACCCGTTTTATGGATTCAGTTCACCGTGATTTCTTGCAGTGGCCGTGTCTGTGACCCCAACTCCCTCACTTCCTCAGGTAATAGATGCATCCAACCCCACTCTTAGCTGTAGAAGGACTCAAGTTGAGTCCATCGTAGTATCTCAAACCCCCAGGCTAAGGGTAGACAGATAACCCAAGAGAGCCAATTACAACTCTTTCCTGGGAGTTTTCAAACAAAAGCTAGGACAGGGAAGTCCATTTCCTTTCTGGCAACAAAGCCATAGGGATGAATGGCCAGGAGATTTCTGCCAAGATTCTCACCATGTACAAAAATTCCATCTACAGTAGGAGGAAAGAATCCAGGTTATAGAGAGGAGAGGAAGAGAAAATGGGCAAAAGAAAGCCACCCCAATGTCTAGTTATGTCAGCCCTCATATTCCCCTTTTCTGATGCAATGAGTTAGATACAGGACCCTGGAAGAACACCCCAAGAAGAGATGCAGACAAGATACTCATCACTCTGGCCTTCACGGAAGTCAGCGTTCACATGTTTTAACTGATTTAACTGACTCTCTGCACCCTACCTCGCTGACAGACCTCCCTTCTCTCCTAGAGTTTTCCTCTGTAAGAACCAGACTTTCCAAAGAACTTGCTATAATCTAAACAATGAAGAATCTCACCAGCCAAGAAAAAAGGCTGTCAGACCCTGTGGCCACCCATTCTCCCCAGTTGCAGGCACTGGGGAAGCCTCCGTCCTCACTCCTCCTACCTCTAAGCCAACCCCAGCCCAGGAAACCAGGCCATTGGGAGCACCTGATCACCCCTCTTGGTCTGCCTGGGGTTAGCTGTCTGGAAACATGGGCTTGGCATTGATGGTGGGTACCATTAGCCAATGGGCTACCTAAAGAGAAGCAGCCTCCTGGGAGTCAGGAAAACAACCTGGGTGTTGTCCAAAGACTCTAGGCAGAAGGAAAGCATCTGAGGATCCCAAAGAAGGGAAATTTCAAAGAAGAACGGGGAGAGTCTGAGGGTGCTGCCGATGAAGATAAGCTGTCACTGCAGCCATTGTAGAAGGAACGTGCAGCCTCTGGCTAGGCATTAAAAATATCCAGCCTTTGGAGACAAGCAATCCCAGGTATACCAGATGTGGTTCCCAGACCCCACCTCACTGCTAAAGAATGATTTGTAATGATCCTGGGATCAGCCCGTGGATCCACCTGCATGGCCACCAAGCCACAGCCTCCCCAGTCTCTATTAACAGTAGCTATCATGCTTGGAGTTCTTTCTGGGTGCCAGGAACTGTGCTGAGAGCTCAGCAGGCATCACAGTGTCTAATTCTTGCAATAACCCTGTGAAGTATGGATTCTATTTTTATCTCCATATTATAGATACAACTAAGATTCAGAGAAATAAAGTCACTTTTATCAAGTCAGCAGCACAGCCAGAATCCAAATGAGTTCTTCCTGACTCCAAAGCCGGGATGCTCCTCTTCCCAGATTTTCTCGGCTTCCTCCAAGAGACTGGACTCTGTCATCCACACCCACATCTTCAGGCCCTGATGGAAACATTTCCCCAATTCTCAGACTACCAAAGGTCAGAGATGAGCACTGTCTGAAATTGTGACTGCCGGTCCCACCCACAAGATTGGACCACCTTGGAGATGATCCCCAGCCCCAAGCTTGCTCTCATCCTCCATGTGCTCTGTGCACAGTAATTCAGAATGCCGGGATTCACCATCATCTCATTAAAGCTGATGACTCAGTTTCCCCAACCCTACTCTGCTTAGTCTCCCTGCCTTTCCCCTTCAGCCCGTCCCAAGGAGGCCCAAAATGCCTCGTGGCCAAACCCACCCACATATTGACAAAGGGTCAGAGTTGCCCATCTTGAGCTCGGAGCCAAGGTCTGTGTGCTGGGCACCAAGAGGAGCACGCTTTGGCTTCCTTCCAACAAAATGTAAATACAGAGCAGAGGAGAAATGAGGAGGGCCAATCCTAAGGCTGCACCAGGTCTCATAAATGACAAATGCTGTACACTCATGTCAGGAAGCCAAGGCTATAAAAGCCACAAGTGAATTAGGATGGAGTCCAAAGTGGTGATGTCATGTGAGAACATCTTCACATAGCGTCACTGCCTGGGAATGGGGCTGGAACTTGTGTCCTGGACAGCCAGAGATCTCAGACCCTGATGGAGCCTCTCACTGGGAAAAGAAGACGGAGAACAAAGCAAAAATGAGCTCCAGAGTCCCTGCTTCTCTCAAGGAAATCAGGGTGGCCGGGGAACACGAGGAAGCCACGGTGGCATGTGTTGGTCTAGGACTGACATCCCCATTAGCATCCTGATCTGTCTTGGAGAAGTCTTTGGCAGGGTGCAAATCCAAAGCCCATTCTCCATCGCCAACTCTACTCCCCAGATATTCGTGAAACCAAAGGGACCAGATCCTTCCTGGTACCGCAGGAGGGCACAGAAGACCAGGGCTCAGCCAGTCAGATGTTTGCTACCAGGGTTTTAACTCTCAAAAGACAGTTGCAAAGATGGAGTCAGCTCTGTCCCTGCTTGGATAGCTCCCACCAGCTGGTTCCAACCCTCCCACATTCCTCCTGCCCATTCCTCAAGCCTGATCTTGCAGCTGATCATCTGTGACCCCCCAAAAACCTTCTAGGAAACTCTCTCCTTCCTTCATAAATAGGATTAACTGCTGTGGCTTTCAGCCAAGAATCCTGACTGATATACAATTCCTTTTATTCTTTGTGTTTTGTTTTCAGAGCCAGCAGCCCCAAGGATACTTCAAACAGTGGGCATTGGTGCAATTCTATAAAAAGAAACCAGAAACCATTTAAATGTGTGAGGAAGAAGCACTTCCAGATGTTTGAGGAAAGATGTAAGATAGCAAGGTATCGCCTGAAGCCCAGATTTGGGATCTAAGTCCTGTATTTCATACCTCAGGGCCTTTGCATATATTTTTCCCTGGTCTTTTCACTGGACTAAACCCCACCCATCATCCAGGTCTCAGTCTAAATGTCACTTCCTCTGAACAGTTATCATAATGGATCATGATACATTGACTTGTCTATTTGTTTAATGTCCTTATACCCCCATTACACTGTAAGCACCAGGAGGGAGGGAACAGGGCTGTTTTGCTCACTTGTCACTCTGCAGTGCCTGGCATAGCCTGGCATGTAATTGGCATTCCATAAGTATTTGTAAAGGAATTCACAATCCAGGGGACGCAACCACCCATCCAGTGAGTATCTTCATGGCACCCATGAGGTGGACACTATTATTATCATCCCTGTTTTACAGGTAAGAATGTGAGAAACAAGGAGTTTAAGGAATTTGCCATAAGTCACCCAGAGGAGGCAGGGTGAAGAAGGGATTTGAACCTGAGCATACTGACTCCAGAGCCCTCTTAGCTGCTCCATGGAGCAGGGGCTTTATGCAAAGTAG
Source organism: Theropithecus gelada (assembly GCF_003255815.1). Classification (NCBI taxonomy): domain Eukaryota; kingdom Metazoa; phylum Chordata; class Mammalia; order Primates; family Cercopithecidae; genus Theropithecus; species Theropithecus gelada. Next base: position 77,437,178 of record NC_037688.1, read on the forward strand.
AGGTTCTGATCCTCTACTGTTGCAAAACAAAACAAAATTTAGTGGTTTAAAAAATACATCATTCGTTCTGCTAATAAATCTGTACTTTGGACAGGGTTCAAAGGAAAGGGTTCATTTCTGTTCTTCCCAGGGCTTGGAGGAACCACTCTCAAGGTGAAGGTGAATCTTTTTTTTTGAGATGGAGTCTCGCTCTGTCACCCAGGCTGGAGTGCAGTGGAGCGATCTTGGCTCATTGCAGCCTCCACCTGCCAGGTTCAAGCAATACTGGATACTTCTGTGCCTCAGCCTCCTGGTTAGCTGGGATTACAGGTGCCTGCCACCAAGCCTGGCTAATTTTTGTATTTTTGTAGAGACAGGGTTTCACCATATTGGCCAGGCTGGTCTCAAACTCCCGACCTCAAGTGATCCACCAACATTGGCCTTCCAAAATGCTGGGATTATGGGTGTGAGCCACCACGCCCAGCCAAGGTGAATCTTTCATATGGCTGGAGAGTTGATGCTGGTGTCAGCTGAAAGCTTAGCCAGGGCTGTGCACCAGAGGGCCTTGGTTCCTCTCCACATGGGTCTTGCCTTGTGCTGCTTGGGCTTCCTCACAGCATGGTGGCTATGTGCCAAGAATGAGAGAACCAGGAAAACATTGCACAACCTCTTCTAACCTGGCCTTTGCAGTCTCATAAAGCCACTGCCACTACATCCTATTTGTGCAAACAGTCTCAATCCTGCTCAGGTTCAAGAGGAGATTGGTACTTTGCCTCTTGATGGGTGTGAGACAAGCTTCTAGAAGGACCCACCGGATGGGAGATGATATTTTGGCCATCTTCAGAGAATACAATCTGCCTCAGCAAACAGCATATTGTATGACTTCACCAGTCTGTCCTAACTTACAAACCCCACTTCAAAATTACCACCCCTGGGAACCCCACTGCAAGTTTAGAAAAATCTCTGGACTCACGAGATCAGGAGATCGAGACCATCCCGGCTAATAGGGTGAAACCCTGCCTCTATTAAAACTGCAAAAAATTAGCCGGGTATGGTGGCAAGCACCTGTAGTCTCAGCTACTCGAGAGGCTGAAGCAGGAGAATCACTTGAACCCAGGAGGGGGAAGTTGCAGTGAGCGGAGACTGCGCCACTGCACTCCAGCCTGGGTGACAGAGTGAAATTCCTTCTCAAAAAAAAGAGAAAGAAAGAAAAAAATCACCGGACTCAAAGAAAAGATGCTAGGAAAAGTAAATGCCACTGGAGGGGCAGGCAAGGTCGGGGGAGTCTTCCCCCACAATATTTGCATATTCTCACTTCATTTCCTTACAATGCCTGAAGCTCTACTAATTAGAAACTCATTTGAGATAACTAGTTACCAATTTAAAAATGCAAACACCTCCTAGGGCTAGCCACAGTCCTCCAAACAGTCATGTAAATTGGTTCTGTCAAGGATTTCCTACCACCCCCTGCTGAGAGCCAGTTGCAAGGAGAGACTAGGGAAGGGCATTGGGTAACTTTGTTGGTAAAACCTCTTCTGGAAGAGACATTTGGGAAAAGAAGCAAATAGAGTTCAGCAGAAGAGGTAAGAAAGTAAGTTTATGTTTGGCCACGCACCGTGGCTCACACCTGTAATCCCAGCACTTTGGGAGGCCGAGTCGGGCAGATCATGAGGTCAAGAGGTCGGACCATCCTGGCCAACATGGCGAAGCCCCGTCTCTAGTAAAACTTCAAGAATTACCTGGGCATGATTCACACCTGTAGTCCCAGCTACTCTGGAGCCTGAGGCAGGAAAATCGCTTGAACCCGGGAGGCAGAGGTTGCAGTGGGCCGAGATCATGCCACTGCATTCCAATCCAGCGACAGAGCAAGACTCCATCTCATAAAAAAAAAAAAAAAAAAAAAAGTAAGCTTATTTTTAAGCCTGAACAAGTGTAGTGGTTTAGGGGCTCTGCAAATATGGCCCCAATCAGGCTACAAGATGTTGTGGCAGCAACATTTACACCCAGTCACTCCTGGCCGGCTGAGCCACTTTGCAAAACACCCTTGTACAGCTGTGCAGAGCGGCTGGCCCCACCGGCAGCCGGCAGAGCCATAACTCACACTGTCACCACTCCCCTCAAACCCCTTTGGTAAGCACTTTTAATCAATGCAACAGGAATAAACATTTGCTGCAGAGCGGCAATGTGCAGGGAGGAACATGGTTCCACTCAGGCTCGGAAAGCAAAACCTCCTGGCTGTTTGCATCTATGTGAGAGCTTGTGGGAAAAGCCCTCTGTGTGGCTGCCAGCCTCACGCACTCCCCTCAACGGGTGAGTTTCTCTTTCCACGTTCATCTATTCTCTGCCATGCCATCTGTCAACCACCACACCACTCTCAGTTGACATTTCAAAGCATCTTTGCCCTGTGAATGGTAACCAGCCCTGCCCTGCAAGCCCCCCGGTGACATTGAACTTAAATGAGAGAGAAAACAGGCTTCAGGGTGGATTTCAGTTCAGCATCTTGGAGTCTCTGTGTGGACATGAAATCTGTCTCCCCCGCTGTGGCCTGCATCCTTGTTTGTCATCTGGTTTGGTTGTTGGGGGCTTGGAAACTCATGGGCGGCTTTGCAATTTGTGGAGAAGCTGCACGGCCCTTCCAACAAAAGCAAGCAATAGGAACAGAAGCCCAAGGCTTCAGATCAAGGTGCAACTTAAAACAGCCTCAGTGTAAAAGCAAACAGGAGTCAGAGGGAAGCCTAAGGCAGAGTCTAGCCCCCGGGGCAGCTATAAGGCAAAGAGAAAGACAAAAAGAGAGAGAGAGAGAGATAGGAGGAGACATGAGGCACCCAGGCCTCTGCACCAAAATCCCTAGAAGAGAGGCTTCCTAACAATGCAGGAGGCTGAGGTGGGCACACAAAGAAGTTCAAGACTAGCCTGGGCAACATAGCGAGACCCTGTCTTTACAAAAAGTACAAAAATTAGCTGGGTGTGGTGGTACATGCCTGTGGTCCCAGCTACCCAGGAGGCTGAGGTGGGAGGATGGCTTGAACCCAGGAGATAGAGGCTGCAGTGAGCTGAGATAGCACCACTGCACGCTAGTGTGGGCGACAGAACGAGACTTCATCTCAAAAAAACTTTTTTAAATTTTGGAAAAGGATCACCCTGGCTACTTGAATGGATGATAAGAAGGTAAGAGCAGAAGCAAGGAGACCAGCAGGGAGATTCTGCTGGTGGGAGTCCACAGTGGCTCAGACCAGGCTGGCGCTGAAGACCGACTGGATTCTATATATATTTTGACAAGGAAGTAACTCACTGACTCTTAAAGAATGGGCTTTAGGAGACTGTATTTTTTACAACCTCTCAGAGGATTCCAATGCAGTCTGAAGTTGAAGAACTCCTGATTCAGGTGAAGCTCCTGTTTCATCCTTGGGGAAGTACCTACTGACTTTTCTCCAAGTCGCCTCAAAAGAGGTGCTAGACAAGATGTGCTCCAACGTCTGAACATGTGTGCACAGCTCTAGAGCAGACCTCAGGACACTGAGTCAAAGGTTAGGGGCAGGGAGTACAACAGTGAACAACCACCATCCTCTTTTCAGTGAGCTTTGGACTTGATGAGGGAAATAAAAAGCAAAAAAAAAAAAAAAAAATCATTTTCAACTCAAAATGGTAAGAGTTATGGTGACAGTATGCCTGGGGCAGTGGGAGCACATAGAAGGGGCGTGCACTTGGCCAGGTGTGGTGGCTCACACCTGTAATCCCAGCACTTTGGGAGGCCAAGGTGGGTGGATCTCTTGAGGCCAGGAGTTCAAAACCAGCCTGGCCAACAAGGTGAAATCCTGCCTTTATTAAAAATACAAAAAAATTAGCCAGGCATGGTAGTGGGCGCCTGTAATTCCAGCTACTCAGAAGGCTGAGGTGGGAGAATTTCTTGAACCCAGGAAGTGGAGATTGCAGTGAACCTAGATAGCGCCACTGCACTCCAGCCTGGGTGGTCAGAGCGAGACTCCATCTCAAAAAAAAAAAAAAAAAAAAAAAAAAGCCGGAGGGTGGGTGGGCATCCAATCTATTTCAGGTGGTCAGAAATACTTCCCCATCAGAGGACTCCTAAGTTGAAGACTAGAAAATGGTAGGAATTAGCCAGGTCATTAGGAGAGGTGTGGAAGATCATTCCCAGCAGAGGGAAGAGCATGTGCAAAAATCGAAAAGCGAGAGGGTGAGGAGCTGAGAGATGTTCATATAATTGTAAAAAGTGACTAATGTAGAGGTAAGTTGGAGCCAAATCTTAAAGGCTCTTTGTCATGTTTATCCTGAAGACAAAGGGAGACAGTAGATGTTTTTAGGCGGGGGAGTAATGATCCACTTTGTGCTATAAAAAGAGCAGTCTGGCTGTAGGAGAGTGGGAGGTGAGTAGACCGGATAGGAGGCTGCCATACACCAAGTGAGACAAGATGGTTGGCTGGACCAAGGCTGTGGCAGTGTGGATGGAGAGGAGAGGGTAGACTAACTTGACTGAGAAAGAGGGAGGAATGCAGGATGAGGCCCAGGTGTTTTAGAAGCTGGGTGGATGGTGGTGTGAATCTGACGTAGTGAGCCCAGGCAGAAGAGAAATCAGGAGAGGAAAGGTAAGGTGAGGTCAATGCAAGACAGACAGCGAAGTGGAGATAACCAGTGGGTAGTTGGATTCATCAGCCTAAAGTTACACAGAGAGCTCTGGAATGGAAATAAATAGGAAAGGACTTTGGGAATAGGTGAATCCTCCCTGAATAATGTGTAGACAAAGGAGGATAGAACACAGGGGACAGAAAAAGTGAAGAGATTTGTGATTAAAACCAACCATCCATCAGACATCTTCCAATAAAACACTTGTTAGAGGTTTCCTCGGTGTGAGTTATCCAGGACCAGAATTAAAGACTATATTCACAATAAAATAACTGCTGGGAAGGTCTTAATGAAAACATTTAATGCTGCTTTTAAAGCAACAACAACAACAACAACAAAAAGGTTTTAGCTACTGCACAGACCCTGGAGCAATTTTTCGGCAAGAGTCTATCAAACACGAATCTGATCTGACTCAAGGAGGTGTCATATCAAGTGTAAAAATCCAATTCCAATGTCCGTAAGAGCTTTTCCGCCAGGTACAAGACCCTAATCCAGTTGAAGTGATTCTCTATTGATTAATAGGCTGGGAATACACAGGTTGTTGGTTTTTGAGATTTCTCTCCCTGTGTCTTCATACCAGCTGTGAAAGAGTCAAAAGGCTCCCCACTGTCAAAATAAAAATGACATTTGGTCATAGAGGACACAGATTATAGGTCAATCACCTTGATGACTTTTTAACTATGAGGAGCCATTAATGTTACTGAATAAGCAAATCTGTTTGCATAACCAGATTTTTATAGGCTACTGGGAATAAAGGTTTTCCTAAGTGGGTGATATGTGCAACGATAGCCTTTGGGTCTCTGATGGAACAGCTCTGATGAGGAAATGTTCCTTTAATTATGTGGAAGGCCAATTACCACGTTATAGCCACATTGTTTTGCAGATTGCATATAATTTCACCATTTCCATAGCTTCAGCACTATAATTCTGGAGAAAATGCAGGCACCAAGAAGACACTTGAGGCACATTATGCTGGAGATAAAGATGTTTTAGAGAATTCAATTTAAGCTACAACATTAAAGTTATTTTGTTGAATAAAACATAATGCAATAATGAGCTTGTGTATGTCAACTCTATAGTGGAGGTAATAATAGCTAGAGAGAGCATGTCCCCTCTCCTCTTTTTCATGCTCATTAGAGTAATAGATAATGCTATAGAGAGAACCTTTCTCTAATATGTGCTTCATCTCAGGTTAAGCGTGTGTTGTGCAACTGTGCTTCATGAAAAAAAAAAATGGTAAAGGAACTAATTTGGGAGCCATTCACAAAAGTGCTACCACTTGATGTTATTTTATACTCTGAGATTTCCTATTCCCAGTGCCAACCAGGAATGGACTTTCTGGAGAAGCTCAGATTAATCACTCCTTATATACTTGGCACTGGGAGGTCTGTATGGAGCAAGTGAAGAAATCAGCTGAGTGAAGACAGAGGGCGAACAACATGATCGGGGAAAGGCAAAGTTACTGCAATGTTGGTTTCAATCCTGTCAGTCATGAGTGAGACCCATGACTTCCTCTTTCTAGGACTCAGTGGTTCTTATCTGTAAAGTGGAGGAATAGAAAGGCCCTTTAAAGTATTAACATTCTCTGACCTATCTGTAAAACACTTTCCATTCATACTGATGGGAATCTTAACTACTTTGCCAAGAGGACATAATAATCATCAAGCTGAATGCACCAAACGACATTGCTTAAAACTATCTAAGAAAAAACTGAGAAAGTTACACAGGACAGACAAACCTCCTATAAGTGTAAGAACTCTTTAGCACATGTCTAGTGTGTCAGAGACAATGCTGTGTTCACACCATTCCTCTTCCTGGACATGCAGAAAGACTACATTTCCCACCCTCCCTTGCAGTTAGTTTGGAACCATGGGACTGCATTTCCACCAATAGGAATGTAAGAAATCACTTCCGGGCCAAGGTTATCAAAGGCAGGTGCAAGCTATGTTCCCTCTCTTCTCATCCACATGGCTACAAGTGGAAAAACTCTGAGATGGCAGAATTAAAAGATGGAAACCTCCAGGATCTCTGAATCACTGTTGGACAAGGGCCCCCAAGGAGAATCCCTGCCCTGCACCAGACTATGATATGGATGCCAACACACTGAGAGTTCAGGGTTTATTTGTCTCAGCAGCATTGTCTAGTGTTACACTGACTAACATCCTAAGGTTTGAGAGATCTAGCATATGGTTAATTGAAGCTAGATTTCAATTACATTGAGAACCTTGATTATCTATTTAAAAATAAAAACTCTCCAAAAAACAAATAATCCACATTCCTTTTAACCACGTGTGGCACATTTGCAAAAAAAAAAAAAAAACAACAACAACAGCAACTGGCCACATATTAGGCCAAAAAGAAGTCTCAACAAAATCCACTATACGATTGACACTGTCCAGACCACATTTTCCTGACCATAATGCAACAAAATTAGAACAGCAAGAAGATAGCTAAATACAAGCATACATTTGGAAATTAAAAATATCTTTTCATGAGTTAAAGGAGAAATCAGAATAGAAATTACTAAATATTTACAACTGAATGAAAACAAAACTTTTTATATTTTTAAGTTCGATACATCGAGCTACTTGGCTTCTGCTTTCATCACATCATTGAGGAAAGCGGTGGCTGCTTATTGTACCCCTGCTTGTACTGCAGCCTGTAATGGATGAGAACCTCCCTGTTCCAGAGAGCTAAACACTGAACTAAATTGTGCTGTAACACAGCCCTGTGTTGGGGAATTGGGAGTGATCATGCAAACTCTTGCAAATTTGCACAGTGACAGAGGCAATTGTTTGGGCAGCTGTTCACTACATGAAAAGTCAATTGACCAAAAGTCAGTCACTGAGCTATCTCAATACTTTCATTTTCTTTTCTTTTTTTTTTTTTTTTTTTTGAGACGGAGTCTTGCTCTGTCACCCAGGCTGGAGTGCAGTGGCCAGATCTCAGCTCACTGCAAGCTCCACCTCCAGGGTTCTCGCCATTCTCCTGCCTCAGCCTCCCGAGTAGCTGGGACTACAGGCGGCCGCCACCACGCCCGGCTAGTTTTTTGTATTTTTTAGTAGAGACGGGGTTTCACCGTGTTAGCCAGGATGGTCTCGATCTCCTGACCTCGTGATCCGCCCGTCTCGGCCTCCCAAAGTGCTGGGATTACAGGCTTGAGCCACCGCACCCAGCTTTCATTTTATTTTCTTTTGGTAGCAGGTTGCAATTAAAGGAGAGAAAGAAAATAAAGTGGTAAGAGTGTAAGATAATGTACACCCATGTGTAAAAGAAAATGACAAGACTGGATGACTTGTCTTCTCTTGGTTAGCTCCTTGGGCTGCATGTCTCCCTCCTCAGAGAACCTCGTTTGCCTTTGTCCAGATTCGTTAGGGCAGATAATCCAGGCACCTGCTCCCCCATGATGGAAGCCAAAGATGTCCCTGAAGCCACCTCCAGCTGCATCCTTTCCTGCATTGCCCACATGGTCACAACTCGGCCGATTAAACTCCCTCTCAGAACTTTGGTCTTGAGCAAAGGGATTCGAGGGTGAAGGGACTGAAGGTCTGTCCTTCCAAAGTGGTATGTGAGCAAATGACTAAAGTTTACCTAGCCCTTCCAAGCACTTTTTTTCTTAATTTTTATTTATTTGTTTATTTTTTGAGACAGAGTCTCCGCTCTGTTGCCTAGGCTGGAGTGCAGTGGCATGATCTTGGTTCACTACAACTTCCACCCTCCCGGGTTCAAGGGATTCTCCTGCCTCAGCCTCCCCAGTAGCTGAGATAACAGGCATACGCCACCATGTCTGGCTAATTTTTTTGTATTTTTAGTAGAGATGGGGTTTCACCATGTTGGCCAGACTGGTCTCGAACTCCTGGCCTCAAGGAATCCACCTGCCTCGGCCTCCCAAAGTGCTGGGATTACACGTGTGAGCCACTGTGCCCGGCCCCAAGTACTTGTTACACATCAACTCATTTAAACTTCACAGTAATACTGAGATGAGTATATCATCGCCATCTTACAGATCAGAAAACTGAGGCAGAAAGCTGTTAAAAGCCTTCCCTATGTAGCAGAGTCAAAGATATGAACCCAGGCCAACTCCTGCACCTAACCTCCACATTGCACTTCCATCAAGGTCCTCTGGAACTGCCTGACTCCTGTCTGCTGCAAGCCTACTTCTTCAGGAGAACCTTATTTCTACAAGCTCCCCAACAGCCTTCCAATAAGTCCCTTTTGCTTCAAATACGCAGGTATTTTTCTATTGTCTACGTCCAAAAAACTTTCAATGATATATTAAGGGAGTATCAAACTGGGTATACTTGTAAATATGTGTGCTTGAAAGTGTAATTTGAAAGTGGAAGTAGAGACTTAGAGCTCCCCAACGGCTGTGGGTTAGTACACGTATTAAGGTGATATGGGTTGGCTGTGTCCCTGCCCGAATCTCATCTTGTAGCTCCCACAATTCCCATGTGTCATGGGAAGGACTTGGCGGGAGGTAACTGGATCATGGGGTGGGTCTTTCCCATGCTGTTCTCATGATAGTGAGTAAGTCTCACGAGGTCTGATGGATTTATAAAGAGGAGTTCCTTTGCACAATTTATCTCTTACCCACCACCGTGTAAGAAGCCCCTTTGCTCTTCCTTCATCTTCTGCCATGATTGTGAGGCCTCCCCAGCTATGTGGAACCCATCCTGAAAATGCCACTAAACCTCCTTTTCTTTATAAATTACCCAGTCTCCAGTATGTCCTTATTAGCAGTGTGGGAACAGGCTAATAAATAGGGTGAATAACAAAAACAAGATGCTGTAAAAAATGACCCCAAAATTTCAGAGGCCTAACTTAATCGAGATCTGTTGATTGCTGATGTCATGGGTGGTATGCATGGGGGAGGGGCAGGGGACCTCTGCTCTGCTCCATGCAGTCATTTAGGGATCAATGCTTCTTCCAGGACAGGACTTCACCGTCTTCAACACGTGGCTTCTGAGGCTGGTATGGAAGAATAAAGTGCAGAGGATCCTGGAGGAGAGATTTTTTTTATGGTCAAGTTTAAAGGTAGCATTTATTGCTTCTCACTCATATTCCACTAGCCAAAATATAATCCCATGGCCCCAGACTGAACACAAGAGGACTGGGATGTATAATCTAGCTGATGGCCCAGGAGCAAAATGAAACAGATTTGGCACACTCGACCTCTTCCCACTACAGCAAGAAAATGTATTCAGTGTTCACCATATGCCCAACACAATATTAGGCACCATGTAGGAACTTTAAGCAAATCTCTGTATGTAAAAATTTATGATTTACTTGAAAAGACAGAATACACTTTTCTGAAACATATGAGAATTACCCTAAACCAATAGAACATCCAAAATCATCTAGAGGAATAATAGAAGAAATCTCCATGAAACAAGAGATAACCTTTTCATGTATTAAATTTTAAAATATGTTTAAATGCTAATACAAAATTTCTCCCCAGGGTGAGGTGAAGCCGATATACTCATACATGGCTTATGATTATGTAAAATAATACAACTCTTACAGAAAGTCATCCTGGGCCATGTGCACTGGCTCACGCCTGTAATCCCAGCACTTTGGGAGACCGAGGCAGACAGATCACTTGAGGTCAGAAGTTTGAGACCAGCCTGGCCAACATGGTAAAACCCCATCTCTACTAAAAATACCAAAATTATCCAGGCATGGTGGTGGGTGCCTGTCATTCCAGCTACTCAGAAGGCTGAGGCACAAGAATTGCTTGAACCCAGGAAGCAGAGGTTGCAATGAGCGGAGATCATACCACTGCACTCCAGCTTCAGTGACCAAGCAAGAACTCTGTTTCAGTGATTCACCCCTCCAATCCCAGCACTTTGGGAGGCAGAGGCGGGCTGATCACCTGAGGTCAGGAGATCAAGACCATCCTGGCTAACACGGTGAAACCCTGTGTCTAGTAAAAATACAAAAATTAGCCAGGCGTGGTGGCGGGTGCCTGTAGTCACAGCTACTCGGGAGGCTGAGGCAGGAGAATGATGTGAACCTGGGAGGCAGAGCTTGCAGTGAGCTGAGATCGCGCCACTGCACTCCAGCCTGGGCGACAGAGCGAGACTCCGTCTCTAAAAAATAATAATAATAATAATGTTGGATAAAAAAGTATTGAAAAAATTTTCATTGCTAATGATTTAATTATTATCACATTGATCCTTGAAAATTGTTGTGATGCCCTGAATTTTAGTTTATTTTCTAGAATTTTTGTCATTAAAATTTCTACAAGATAATAGCAAAGAAAATCTGTAGACTAGATTTTCTATGAAAAATTGTATGAATCAGTTTTTGTAGATGACAAGTGTTTCCTGAATTTATTTAATAGGTCACAGTTCAGTTCTAAATTAAATTTCACAGACCAAGTTTTAAAGTTGGCTTCTATAAAAGTAGGCAGTTAAAAAAAATTACCTTCATGTTACTTGCTGGACCTGGTAAGTAAAGATATTTATTACTGCATTATTTAAAATAGCAAAACATGGAAGCAATTTATATGTCCAACTATAGGGGAATGGTTGAATAAATAATGGCACATTCATTAAATTAAATCTAATGCAGTTATGAAAAGTCTTAAGTATGAAAACCAGAGAGACTATGGAAAAAATAAGTGTAGTGTTAAGCAAAAAAAGAACTGAGAATTATGAGTAGCCTTGGATTGTGATTACATCAGATAAACAACAACAAAATTATTTACAGTGAGATGGAAAGTCTTACTATCTTTCAAGTATTTGTAATGGTTTCATATTACTTTTATTTTATTATTTTATTTTATTTTATTTTATTTTGAGGTGGAGTCTTGTTCTGTCACCCAGGCTGGAGTGCAGAGTTATGATCTCGGCTCACTGCAACCTCTGCCTCCTGGGTTCAAGCAATTCTTATGCCTTAGCCTCCCGAGTAGCTGGGACTACAGGCACATGCCACCAAGCCCAGTTAATTTTTTGTATTTTTAGTAGAGACGGGGTTTCACCATGTTGGCCAGGCTGGTCTCAAACTTCTGACCTCAGGTGATCCACCCACCTCGGCCTCCCATAGTGCTGGGATTACAGGCATGAGCCACCACACTGGCACCATATTACCTTTAAATAATGTTTCAGGATACAAGGTGGCATTGTTTTAACATATAAGTAAAGGAACCACCAGGATGCACTGGGTCGGTCCCTATACATGAGCACCAGGGTGATATGCACACACCCAAGTGTGAGGCTCCTGCTATACACTGTGTATGTGTGTGTGCATAAAACCTTGAGGAAAATGCCATTTGCCTCATCCATTTTTCCAAAGATGGTTCAAAGACAGTATTTATCACTAAATTCCTCCAAAATCTTAAAACCACATGTGTACATTTGCACTTGTGAGTCACTGAAATCCAGTTTGAGATCATTAGCAACACTGGACAGGGTGACCCAGCCTGTCAAATCATGGGGACAGGTGGGGATGTTACAGGTGGAAATGGACTGACTCACACTCAGGCTGTCACAGCCTGGTCTCAGCCTGCAGGGCTCATGCTGAAAATAGTACAAGCAGGGGAGCCAGGGACTAGTGTCCAGATGAGACATCAGGCTCCATCACCCGCTGGCTGAGTCACCCAGGCAGGAGAGCTCACCTGTCTCCCTGGGCCTCTATTTCTCCATCTGCACAGCAAGTATCACAGTCACTATGGTCAAAATGTGTCCTCTAGAATTCATGTGTTAGAAACAACCCCCAAGGCAACCATGTTAGGAGGTGGGGCCTAATGGGAGGTGTTGAGGTTGTGATGGCCCCACCCTCATGAATGGATTAATGCCATTATAAAAAGGGCTTGCAGAAGTGGGTTCACTCTCAGGTGCTTTTGTCCTCATGTCTTCCATCATGTGCTGATGCAGCAAGAAGGCCCTTGCCAGACACTATCACCTCAATCTTGGGCTTCCCAGTTTCCAGAAAAATTTCTATTATATATTACCCAGTCTTAGGTCTTCGGTTATAGAAGCAAAAAATGGACTAAGACAACAGTCCTGCCTATGGGCTTCTTAAGAATTAAAGGGAATGCAGGAGGCCCACCTATCCTTGGATTGGATCCACACGTCCTGAACACATGGTAATTTCTACTGTGATGGTCTGGAGGGGTGTGACGAATGGGTTGTTTTTCTTTTTCAAGTGTTCTGTGGTGCTTGTATACAGCTTTTCATGAAAATGTACAAGGCACAAGTCACCCATTTATCCCACTCTTTGACCTGGGGTAAATTCTGTACCCTCTCTCGGCCTCAGTGTTCTCATCTGTAGAATGAGAATGGTGGTGCGTCCTTCACAGGTTTATTGTAAGGCTAAATGAGCTAACTCATGTAGACATCTAGCACAGAGTCTGGCTCATTCTAAGTGCAAAATAAAGGCTGCTAGCTGTTGGTTTTTGCTAGGATCAAAATAATCAACTTCTACTCATTTCTATTCAGAAGAATTGGCGCTTAGAAGCCAGCTTTCTACAAGATCGGGCTGGGTCAGGAAAAACAGTAAAAAGAGCAGCTAAATGCATTGAGTTCCTATGGCATGTCAGGCACTCCTATGAGTGCGCAGTGGTTCCCCCCGTCAAAGGATGGGGGAACAGAGGAACGGCCTTTGCCCAGCTCTGGCTGAGAGCTCTTGGATCAAGAATAACTGATACAGAGACATCTCACCCCTTTGCCTGACCAGTGCCAAGAGGCCCATTGCCTATGAGACAACGACACCTATGACCCGGTTCACAGATCCAGAGCCAGTGAAGAGCTCTTGGAGCCAGATCAGGTGAAAACTAAACAGAGATGAGCAGGTGTTGGAGTAATTTTCACTGCAGGTCATAGAAACTGGCTGAAGGTAGCTCATGCCAGACAAAAAGGATGTTTATTGGATAAACATCAGAGTGTCTCATGAAACCTAAGAGTGACAGTAGGGTAACCAACCATCCCAGCTTGCCCAGGACTTTCTGTTTTATTCTTGCATTTTCGGAAGCCCCTCAGTCCCAGGCAGACTGAAGCTGTTGGCGGCCCTGGAATCATGTGCCGCAGAAGTGGGACCCCTGTGGGATTCTCACCACGTCTCTCCTCCCTGCTTCCCTTTGCATGCCTCTTCTCTCTTGCCCCCAAGCATCCACCCTGCCCAGCCTCCTCTCACATGTGGTGCAAGGTGGCAGCCCCAGGCTTTGAGCCTTTCCCTTTCCCGCAGGCACTGCCAAGACAGGCTGAGAATCTCTCACCCCTAACACCAGATTTCCAGAGGAGGGAAGCGGATCGGCCAAGCCAGGCCAGGTATCCACCCAGATCTTCATCCACTGTGGCCAAGAAGAGGACCCTATGGTGGGAACTGGAGCACCTATTACCTGCTGAACACTGCTCCAGAAAACATAAGAAATGCTACCAAAAAAATGAAACAGAATAAATGGTGCCATAAATTGAATGTTTGTATCCCCACTCCATTTTTTTTTTTTTTTTTGAAACGGAGTCTCGCTCTGTCATCCAGGCTGGAGTGTAGTGGCATGATCTCGGCTCACTGCAAGCTCTGCCTCCCAGGTTCATGCCATTCTCCTGCCTCAGCCTCCCAGGTGCCCGCCACCTATCCCCGCTAATTTTTTTATATTTAGTAGAGACAGGGTTTCACCGTGTTAGCCAGGATGGTCTTGATCTCCTGACCTCGTGATCCGCCCACCTCAGCCTCCCAAAGTGCTGGGACTACAGGCGTGAGCCACTGCGCCCGGCCCCCACTCCAATTTTATATGTTGAAATCCTAACCCCAAGGTGATGGTAGGAGGTGGAGCCTTTGCGAGGGGATTAGGTCATGAGGGTGGGGCCCTCATGAATGGGATTAGTGCACTTGTCAAAGGGACCAGAGAAAGCTGCCTTGCCCCTTTCACTACTTGAGAGCATGGTGAGAAGGCACCATCTGTGAACCAGGAAGCCAGCCCTCACCAGATACCAAATCAGCTGGTGCCTTGATATTAGAATTTCCAGCCTCTAGAACCATCAGCAATAATTTATTGTTTCAGCCAGTCAGTGTACAGTATTTTTGTCATAGCAGCCTAAACTGACCAAGACAGAGAGATACAGAAAGATGGGATGTGACGGTCAAGGACAGCCTTTCCGAGGAGGCATATGTTAGTTTCCTATGGCTGCTGTGGCAATTATCACAAACTGGGTGGCTTAAACAACGCACATTTATTTCCTTGTAGTTCTGTAGGCTAGAAATCCAAGATGGGCTAAAATCAAGAGGCAGGACTCTGCTCTGGGGAGAAGCCCTTTCCTTGCCTTTTACATCTTCTAGAGGCCACCCACATTCCTTGGCTCATGGTCCCTTCCTCCACCTTCAACCCAGCAGCCATGGGTTGAGTCTTTCTCACATTGCAACTCTCTGATTCTGACTCCTCTGTCTCCCTCTTCCATCTTTCAAGCGTCCTGTGATTACACTGGGCCCACCAGAATAACCCTATTTCAAAGTCAGCTGATTAGCAACTTTAATCCATGTGCAATATGAATTCTCTTTGCCAAGCACCATAACATAGCCACAGGTTCTAAAGATTAGGATGTGGACATCTTCAGGGGAGAAGGGCATTACATCACCTACTACAAGGTAATACTTGAACAGAGACCCTGGAACAAGCCTGCACTGTGAAGGCTGAGTCCAAATACACCTGCCACAGTCCATCTGTGCAAGGGGCAGGGAGGGGAGAGAGGGCACAGACAACACAGATCATTCTGAGCAGGACGGGCTTCTCCAGAGGTGTCTCCATACAGCTCCATATGGCTTCTTGGCTATGACTGGAGGTGAAGTTAACATCTGCCTCTACAGCAAACAGCACATGTCTTATCGTATGCCAAGAGGCAAAGCGCAAACTCCTTCCAGGGTCCTGTGTCCCAGATGTGGTTTCTAACTCCAAACCCTTCCTAGAAGCCACTGTCAGAGGGTTAACCCTGTGCGGCACTCAAGTCCTCAGACAGAGGTGTGCAGAAAGGAGCTGTGGGCAGTGGTTCTCCCAGAAGGGAGGTAAGGAAGTAGGGAGATGTGATGGAGAGCGGTGGTTTAGCGGTATCTGTGATGATGTTTCTTAAGAAACCCAAAAAGGTCTGAAGCAAATACTGCACAATTATGTTGCTAATTGAGAGGGTGGGGTCTTTTCTTATTTTCTGCTCATTAAAAAAAAGAAATTTAAGAGATGGGGTCCTGCTTTGTTGTATAGGCTGGTCCTGAACTCCCCTGATCCTCAGGGGATCCTCCTGCCTTCACCTCTCAAAGTGCGGGGATTACAGGCATGAGCCATTACACCCAGCCAGTCCTTTTCTATAGGTTTGAAATATTGCACAATCAAAAAGAAACTAATAAATTACCAGGGAAACACTTACAGAACACCTAAACCTCCTTCAAGGCAACATCCGGTCTGATTTTGACATTACTGAAAAGCTAAAAGCGCACCCCACTGGGAACGCAGCTGAAAATTAGACTAAGAACTCCTCAAAGAAGAGGCTCCCACGGAGATACCTTATGCGGCCCCACCTGTCCTGCTGCAGGTACACCCAGTGCCCATGGCTCCCACATCTGGCCAGGAGTTAAACTCTAGAATAGAGATGAAGTCTGGAGGGTCTGGTTTGATATGTGTTTTTAAATTCCATGGCTCATGCTACAACCAAAGGTTCTGCTCATGTGAAGCACAAAGGGGAGATGAAATATGGACCCAGAAGGACGACAGCAGCTTCACTGTGCCCCACTGCAGGATGCCAGGCACACCCAGCTGCCCTGGAATAACGGCACCCTAAGGGAGGCCCTCTGCACACCTCCACCCACCCGTTTCATCCTGGGTTGCGGGGAGCATGCCTGAAGCCCCTATCCTTGTATCAACCCTGGAAATTAGCAGAGCCAATCTCTGATCCTTCTTGGACATCAGAAAAGCTCAAGAACCTTCCCCTCTGACATCTGAAACTCCAAAGTTCATCACAGATTTCAACCTGAATTTGGAATCTTTCAAGGCAAGTACTATCATTCCAGCCTTAAAACTAGTCATTAGCTTACTCAACAAATGGTTATTAAGCACCTACCATGTGCCGGGTGTGGCTTCATGCGCTCAGAATACAGCAGTGAGCCAAAAAGACAAAAATCACAGGTCTCATGGAGCCTATGGTATAGTTGGAGACAGATGACAAACAAGGAAAACAAGGCAATATATTAAAACACGTCAGTCAGGCACAGTGGCTCACACCTGTAATCCTAACACTTTGGAGGCCAAGGCAGGAGCATTGAGTCCCAGAAGTTTGAGACCAGCCTGGGCAACACAGTGAAACCCTATCTCTACAAAAGATTAGCCAGATGTAGTGGCACACATCTATAATCCTGGCCACTCAGGAGGCTGAGATGGGAGGATCACCTGAGCCCAGGAGGTCAAGGTTGCAGTGAGCTGTGACCGCAACACTGCGCTTCAATGATAGAATAAGACCCTGTCTCAAAAAAGCATATATACACGGTATTTTAATCTATATATTTAAATCTATTTTTAAATACATATAAACATATTAACATATCATTATGTAATGTGTTACTATATCATTACAGCTAATTAATATACAGTAATGTGTATATATACATATATAACTGTACATTAACACATTACATATATATGTTAGTTGGTTATTACTTACAACTGCTAAGCAGGGAAAGTAAAGCAAGGAAGGAAAACGGGGTGGGGAAGCGAGGGGTGGTTTACAGTCCCAGATGGGTGGCCTTTAAAGGTGACACTGAAGAAGACCAGACTGGGTGCAGTGGCTCATGCCTGTAATGCGAGCACTTTGAGGGGCAGAAGTAGGAGGACCCCCTGAGGCCAGGCGTTTGAGATCAGCCTAGGCAATATAGCAAGACTCTGTCTCTACAAAATAAAAATAAAATAAATGAGTTGAGCGTGACAGTACATGCCTGTAGTCCCAGCTACTCAGGAGACCAAGATGGGAGGATCACTTGAGCTTAGGAGTTTGAGGCTGCAGTGAGCTATGATTGTGCCACTGCACTCCAGCCTGGGCAACAGAGTGAGACCTTATCTCAGGGAAAAAAAAAAAAAAAAAAGAGTGAGACGGGAGCCACTGGTGGCACCTGAGCGCCCAAGTGACATACCCTGATTGCTGCGTGAAGAGGAAGCACAGAAGCAGGAAGCTGGCCAGAGGTGGCTCAATAACCCCTCACGGAGAGCTGAGGGTCAGAGCGGGGTGTAGCCAGGGGGCACCAGGCCGGGAGGACCACTGGGTTATGGAGGCTGGGTCATCACAGTAAAGCCCTCAGTAAACACTGGCGCAAACCGCAGCGAGGATGGGGGCTGAAGGGCGTTAGAATTTTTAGAGTGATGTTTACATTTTTGCTTTGTCCCTTCACATCTCTGTGCCTCCTTTTTCTCCATCTTGAAATGGAGCATAACATGAGCCACCCCTGGGTGATGGTCTATGCACTCAGCTGCCCACTTCCCTAGGATGTGTTGTTAGATTCCACGACTTAAAAAGCAGGTGAGACTCAAAGAGGAGGAGTTAACTCTGGTGACCTTGACAAGGAGGGCAGCTTATCTTTCCAGGTGATACTGTCATCAATGCTGTACCCTCAGATTCAATAACAGAGAATAAATCCTTTATCAAGATATGAGTGTTGAAAAAATCACCACCTCCCCCAAAGAGCCCATCTTCCAAGAAAGCCCATCCCCACTTGGATCCTTTTTTATTACTCTCGGAAAGGTGGTGTGAAAATTTGATAAGGCAAGATATCAAAGTTCTGGCGTGTCACAGAGAGGGCTCTCGCTTGCTGATAACGTGCAGATACGGCAAGTCGAAAAGTACTTTTTTATTGCTTTGGGGCTCTCAATTTGTATCAGAGTTCCAAAGCTGCTGGCTGAGTCAGCCCGTTCCTAACCACTCAACCTTCCAGAACATCATCTCCGCAAACCTGCAGTGCAGTGCTAATTTCTGAGATTATCCTCTGGGTAAAAACGAACTGTCTCCTGGTGGCAGGGTGGGGTGGGTCACTACGTCCACCAAAAAAAAAAAAAAGAATGGTGGCAAACAGCAGGTGCTCAGGCTCTCCTGGGTGCAGGGTCGCTGTCCCCCAAGGAACACAAGTGTTGCAAATGCAACTCCCCGGGAAGGATTCTTCTCTTTGTTCACTCCTGCCCCAGGAATGTCGTTCACAGATGCTGCCATGTTTAAAATTTTTAAGTCTCTCCCTTGGAACATAGGATGTCTGAGTTTTCTTCCTCAGTAGCCAAGGTACTGCAAAGAACCCATGGAGACGTAGATGAAACGCGATACCCATGAGTTGGTTGTTGTCCTTACTGGAGCTGAATGATGGGTACACAGCATGCATCGAAGGAGTCTCTGCTTTTCATATATTTGAATTTTTTTCTTTTTTCTTTTTTTTTTTTTTTTTTGAGATGGAGTCTCACTCTGTTGCTCAGGCTGGAGTGCAGTGGTGAAATCTAGGCTCACTGCAAGCTCCACCTCCCGGGTTCACACCATTCTCCTGCCTCAGCCTCCCAAGTAGGTGGGACTACAGGCGCTCACCACCACACCCAGCTAATTTTTTGTATTTTTAGTAGAGACGGGGTTTCATCATGTTAGCCAGGATGGTCTCGATCTCCTGACCTTGTGATCCACCCACCTCAGCCTCCCAAAGTGCTGGGATTGCAGGCATGAGCCACCACGCCCGCCCATATTTGAAATTTTCTATAATTAAAAAACATTTAGGCCAGGTGCGGTGGCTCACGCCTGTAATCCTAGCACTTTGGGACGCCAAGGCAGGTGGATCACCTGGGGTCAGGAGTTCGAGACCAGCCTGACCAACGTGGTGTTATATATATATATATATATATATATATATATATATAAAATATATAATATATATTATATATATACACACACACATGCACACACACACACATATATATACACATATATATTTAACCATCCTCAGAGCAAGTTGGCAATAGCTAATAAAATGACAAGTGTGCATACCCTTGGACTCAGCAATTCCACTTCTTCAGATTCATCCTGCAGACACACCAGCAAAAGTGCCACATGAAGCATTGTTCCTACCACACTCATAAGAGCAAAAGGCTGGAAACAAGCTAAATATTCAACAAGGGGGGATTGGCTAAGTAAACAATAGCACAGAGGAATCGCGTGTGTGCCGCTGATAAAAGGAAAAGGACACTCTATGGCCTGACATGGGACAACCTCCAAGGTAGATTGAAGTGGGCAGAATCCTGGTCCCCTAAAGATCTCTGTATTCCTGCGAATATGTCACCTTATGTTACAAAAGGGACTCTGCAGATGTGATCAAGTCAAGGGTGTTAAGATGAGGACATCACCCTTGATGATCCAGTTTAACCCAATGTAATCACAAGAGTCTCTAAACAGGGAGAAGGATCAGAATCAGAGAGAGACTTGAAGATGTCACCCTACTGGCTTCAGAGAGAAGAGGCCATGAGTCAAGCAATGCAGGCAGCCTCCAGGACTGTAAAAGGCAAGGGAACATCTTGATGTCACAGTGAGATCTATTTTAGACTTCTGGCCTCCAGAACTGTGGGGAAAAAATTAATTTGCATTGTTTTAAGACATTACATTTGTAGTAACTTGTTATTGTAGGAATAAGAAACTGACACATAATTAAAAAGAAAAAGCAGTATGCAAAAATCTTTATCAGCTGGGTGTGGTACTTCATGCCTATAATCCCAGCACTTTGGGAGGCTGAGATGGGAGGACTGATTGACCTCAGGAGGTTGAGGCTGAGGTGAACTGTTGTGTTAGTCTGTTCTTAAAATGCAAATAAAGACCTACCAGAGACTGAGTCATTCATAAAGGATAGAGGTTTCATGGACTTACAGTTCCACATGGCTAGGAAGGCCTCACAATTGTAGCAGATGGTAAAAGAGAAGCAAAGACACGTCTTACATGGCAGCAGGCAAGACAGCTTGTGCAGGGGAACTCCCATTTATAAAACCATTAGATCTCCTGAGATGTATTCACTATCATGAGAACAGTATGGAGGAAACTGCCCCCATGATTCAGTTTCCACCTGGCCCCACCCTGGACACGTGGGAATTATTACAATTCAAGGTGAGATTGAGCCAAACTATATCAACTATGATGGCATCACTGCACTCCAGCCTGGGTGACAGAGTGAGACTCTGTCTCAAATGATTTTTTCTTTTTTTCCTGAGACAGAGAGTCTCGCTCTGTCACCCAGGCTGGAGTACAATGGCGTAATCCCAGCTCACTGCAACTTCCACCCCCTGGGTTCAAGCAATTTTCCTGCCTCAGCCTCCTGAGTAGCTGGGATTACAGGTACCCACCACCACTCTTGGCTATTTTTTGTATTTTTAGTAGAGACAGGGTTTCACCATATTGGCCAGGCTGGTCTCGAACTCCTGACCTCAGATGATCCACCCACCTCAGCCTCCCAAAGTGCTGGGATTACAGGCATGAGCCGCCATGCCCAGCCAAAAGTTTGTTTAAAAAGTGTTTATCATAAGCGATCATTTACAGGAGATGGATAGATATAAACACAGATATAGATGCTGCTACAGATACAGATGTAGATGTATGAATATACTCTGCGGAAGGAGATAAGAAACTGGCAACACTGGTGACCTGCAGAGACGAGAGCTGGCAGAGGGAGTAAAGGAGTGTAAGAATGTCTTTTCCAATGTGTACCTCTTCACATCTTTTGATTTTTGCATCATGTGAATATACTGGCTAGTGAAAACAGTAAAATTCCAATGACAATATTCCTTCCTCCATTACCATGACATACATATTTTCAAGACTCTTATTTAAAATGCATAGGCCTTTGGCCAGACGTGTTAGCTTATGTGTGTAATCCTAGCACTTTGGGAGGTTGAGGCAGGTGGATCACTTGAGGTCAGGAGTTCAAGACCAGCCTGGCCAATATGGTTAAACCCTATCTCTACTAAAAATACAAAAAGACAAATTAGCTGGGCATGGTGGCAGACATCTGTAATCCCAGCTACTTGGGAGGCTGAGGCAGGAGAATCACTTGAACTCAGGAGGCAGAGGTTATAGCGAGCCAAGGTCATGCCACTGCACTCTAGCCTGGGTCTCAGAGACAGATTCTGTCTCAAAAAAAAAAAAAAAAAAAAAAAAAAAAAAAACAATGTATAGGTCTGGATGCAGGGGCTCATGCCTGTAATACCAGCACTCTGGGAGACCGAGGCAGGAGGATTACTTGAGTCCAGGTGTTCAAGATCAACCTGAACAACAAAGCAAGACCCTCAACTCTACAAAAATCAAAAAATAACCAGGTGTAGGCCAGGTGCGGTGGCTCACACCTGTAATCCCAGCACTTTGGTAGGCCAAAGAGGGTGGATCACCTGAGGTCAGGAGTTCGAGACCAGTTTGGCCAACATGGTGAAACCCCGTCTCTACTAAAAATACAAAACTTAGCCGGGCGTGGTGGTGTGTGCCTGTAATCCCAGCTACTCAGGAGGCTGAGGCAGGAGAATTTGGCAGCTGAAACCCAGGAGGTGGAGGTTGCAATGAGCCAAGATCACACCATTGCACTCTGGCCTGGGCAACAAGAGCGAAACTCCATCTCAATAAATAAATAAATAAATAGCCAGGTGTGGTGGCATGCACCTGGGGTCCTAGCTACTCAGGACACTGAGGCAGGAGGATCACTTGAGCTCAGGAGGTCAAGGTTAGAGCAAGCTGTGTTCACGCCACTGCACTCCAGCCTGGAGGACACAGCATGACGCTGTCTCAAAAAATTAATTAATTAATTAATTAAAATAAAATGTCTAAACTGGAGTAGCATGGAAATAGAGTTGTCACTATGACTGCTCTCCAGTGGTTGGGCTCCTGGGAAACTTGGTGCACCTGGGAAGGACAAACAAAAATGTCTGGAAAACCTTCCTGGATTTCACTAGCTACATGGCGTTCACCAACCCAAAGCGCGTCAGCCAGTGCCCCCTTTCAAGGCAGACTCAGAGGGGAAGCTTCTCCCCATCAATATGGAAGCCTCTCTAGTCCTCTCTGGATTCCACCCCCTCACCCAGCACATCCCAAAACGGCAGGAGGAACAGGTTCCAACGCAGTCTCATTCTGAAGCCTGGTCTGTCCTGTAATTCTCCAAATAGGCCAGGGCTAGACTCTTCAACAGTTCTTCCTCTACCAAAAAAAACCTCTCAATTATTCCATTTTATGTATCGGCTAAGGAAGCAGAAGAGGACTAGAACAGCCCCAGGCAAAAATGCTCCCAGACCTAAAGTGATTAGCTTTATGCAAGCCATTATGCAAATTTATGGCCATTTCAAAGCTATTCAGCCTTGAGGAGACCAAGCAGAGAATGGAGAGTAGAATTCAAAAGTTTTTGATTATCCAAGTTCACTCAGATTCTAATTTGAATATTAAAACTCACAGTGATTACTATGTGGCCCGTGTACCATCAGACCTTTTAAAGCTTTAGTTACACTTTGCCCAAAATCAGGGATGTAAAGAATTCAAAACAGCGACAGGAGGAACAAAGGTTGATCTCAGTGGCATCAGTCCAGGGAAGCGTTTTCTTTTCTCACCTTGGAACGCAGAGCACAGCATCAGCCAGGTCTCACCACTTATCTCCAGGATAACCAGGTGAAGGAGCCCAGACCCACCTGAGCTCAAAGAGGGTGAACCAGGGTCCACATCCAGGCCACTGAGAACTAGTGAAACGGTTGTGGGATAGGATGAGGTTTCTCTTTAAATAGCCTGATCGATTCTTTATTTTTTAATTCATAGTACCCCCTCCACCCCTTTTTCCTTTTTCTCTTCCTTTCTGGTTTTGTTATATGCCTAGACACGCCACAGTACCAGGCGTTATCAGTACCAGCTCACATTCCTTTCCTTATTTGGAAAGAAGACTAGCTCTCTAGCTCATTGCAGCCACCCCTTCCCCTTTCCCTCTCTCCCTTGCGTGCCCACCTTATCTAAAAAAGTTTAAATGTTCAGCCAACTGGGATTAGTGTAGACTGTACAACCCGACCCCGGCCAGTGGGGAAAGGGTACGGGGCAGGACTTGCGTCAGGAATAAAAGCTTTCGTGCCTCTTTGTTCAGGTGTGCTCTCATGGCGACTGGCCAAGGAGAAGCACCCATTTGCGCAGAAAATCCCTTTGCTAAAAAATCCTTTGAGTGTTCAAATTTCCTTAGGATTTTGAACATTATTACCAACACCACTATTACAGAAGTTTAGAAATTATTTAGGCAGATAGTAAGGGTAACAAAGTCCTTGGTAACGTTTCCCTTTTAATAAAAAGCAGTCCTAAAATCATTTTCTTTTTTTTCTTTTTTCTTTTTCCGGTTTTTTGTTTTTGTTTTTGTTTTTGTTTTTTTTGAGACAGAGTCTCCCTCTGTCGCCCAGGCTGGAGTGCAGTGGCACAATCTCGGCTCATTGCAACCTCTGCCCCCCGGGTTCAAGTGATTCTCCTGCCTCAGCCTCACGTCTGGCTAATTTTTGTATTTTTAGTAGAGTCGGTTTCACCATGTTGGCGGCTAGTCTCGCACTCTTGACCTCAGGTGATCCACCCGCCTTGGCCTCCCAAAATGCTGGGATTACCGGCATGAACCACCGCACTCGACCCCAAAATCATTTTCTTTTCTAACAAAGAGCAGCCTGTAAAATAAGGCTACAGACATAGAAAGGCAAGCTAGAAGCTTGTGCGGGTGAATGCCGGCAGTTGTGCCAACAGGGAAGAGGTTACCTGGGGACTAGGCATGTTCAAAATGGCGGCTCCATCTTCCCTTTTCTTCGTAAACCACGTGTGCACAGTAAGGAGCAGGCAACATGGCTCTGGCCCGGCAAACACCCCATCTGCATAACAGAAGATCAGGGTGAGGCGGCCAGCTTCCTCAAGTGCTATGCACATATCACATCTGGTCCAACCAATCTTTGGGCCCTATGTAAATGAGACACCGCCTCCTCCAACCGGTCTATAAAAACCCGTGCCCTGCACCACAAAACCGGAAGTCCCGCTAGGGCGCCCCCTCTCTTTTGCAGGAGATAGGGCTATTCTGCTTTCTTTTTCTTTTCTTTTTTTTTATTTTTATTTTTTGAGATGGAGACGCGCTCTGTTGCCCAAACTGGAGTGGAATGGCACGACCTCGGCTCACTGCAACCTCCACCTCCCAGGTTCAAGCAACTCTTCTGCCTCAGCCTCACAAATAGCTGGGACTACAGGCACGTGCCACCACACCCAGCTAATTTTTGTATCTTTAGTAGAGATGGGGTTTCACCATGTTGGCCAAGATGGTCTTGATCTCCTGACCTCGTGATCAACCCGCCTCGGCCTCCCAAAGTGATGGGATTACAGGCATGAGCCACTGCCCGGCCTCTCTCTCTTTTGCCTATTAAACCTTCGCTCCTCTGCCAGTCGTGGTGGCTCATGCCTGTAATCCTAGCACTCTGGGAGGCTGAGGCAGATGGATCACCTGAGGTCAGAAGTTCAAGACCAGCCCAGCCAACATGGCGAAATCCTGTCTCTACTAAAAATACAAAAATTAGCCAGGCGTGGTGACCTGCGCCTGTAGTCCCAGCTACCTGAGAGGCTGAGGCAGGAGAATTCCTTGAACCCGAGAAGCAGAAGTTGCAGTGAGTGGAGATTGCACCACTGCACTCCAGCATGGGCGACACAGTGAGATTCAGCTTAAAAACAAAACAAAAAAAAACCCATCCAGCCCTAAACCCACTTCTCATGTGTCCGTGTACTCGGTTTCTGTGACATAAGACAACGAACCTTGAAAATTTGCCCTGGGCAAGGATGCACTTCAAAACCACCTTTTCAAAAATTATAACTGAGGAAATTATGACAGTTAAAGAGATCAGACCTGACTGACCTCATCTTGCTTCTAACCTTTAAGCTGTCCTTCTTCAGTTCTGGGTATAGGAAGGAATTCAATTTATAGTTTGACTCTGAAACAAAATTGATAATAGCCCTTTCCTGAAAAGACCCCCTTCTTGCCTGGGGCCGAGTCTGCCTTTGCAGGACTAACAAATTTGCTACAAGATTAGAAATTACAGTTTAGGGGTCATGCAGCCTTTGCCTCCAAGAGTCTGAACTTCCCCAGATTGCTCCTGGCCATAATATCACTATTGTAAAAACTAAAATCAGTGCTTGAGATATTTTGCAGACCCTGCACAGGATGGATCAGCTGATAGCACCCAGACAGGTAATCTGGATCAAACAGTTCTGTCATCGTGCCCAGGAACAAAAGACAGCATGAAAACCTCACTTCAATCTCCTATGATTCCATCTCCAACCTGACCAATCAGCACTCCCCACTTCCCAAGCCTTTACCGACCAAATGATCTTTAAAAACTTTGATCTTCAAATACTTGGGGAGACTGATTTGAATAATAATAAAACCCCAGTCTCCTGCACAACTGGCTCTGAGTGAATTACTCTTTCACCATTGCAACTCCCATCTTGATAAATCGGTCTAAGCAGGAGGCAAGGTAAACCCATTGGGAGGTTACATTAGGACTCAGGAAAGCACTTGCTGAGCTCTTGCTATCGGCTAGACACACTTCAAAATATGTTGCGTGTGTTAACTAATTTACTCCTCAGAGCCACCCTTCGAGAGAGATACTATTACGGTCAACCACAGATGACAAATTGGGAAACCAAGGCACAACTAATGAGAGGCAGATAAGGGATTCCATCCAGCAATTCGATCACATTGTCACACCCACGTGGGATCAGTGTGTGATCCTGTGGGATCACTATGCTTTCCCCTCTAAAGCATAGAAAACTGGAAATTTCGGATTTCTTAGGAAGGACATAGACAAGGAGGTTCATGAATGAGCAAGCACCTGGACAGGTTGGGATCCAGAGCCTGGGCACTGGGGGTAGCAGACAGCCTGGGTTTGACCTTGGACTGGACCATGGTCCTTGTGTCATTATGGATGAGAGACTCTAAAAATTATCGGGTTTTGTTGTTGCTGTTGTTGTTGGGTTTTTTTGTTTGTTTTGGTTTTTTGTTTTTGTTTTTGAGATGGAGTCTTACTCTGTCGCCCAGGCTGGAGTGTAGTCGTATGATCTCAGCTCACTGCAACCTCCACCTCCTCGGTTCAAGTGATTCTCCTGTCTCAGCCTCCTGAGTAGCTGGGATTACAGGCATGCATCACCACAGCCGGCTAATTTTTGTATTTTTAGTACAGACAGGGTTTCGCCATGTTGTCCAGGCTGGTCTCGAACTCCTGACCTCAGGTGATCCACCCGCCTTGGCCTCCCAAAGTGCTAGGATTACAGGCGTGAGTCACTACACCTGGCCCCCAAAATCCTTTTTTTTCTAACAAAGAGCTGCCTGTCAAATCAACCTGCAGACATAGAAAGGCAAGTTATGTCAAATCACCATGTCTGGCTAATTTTTGTACTTTTAGTAGAGACAGGATTTCGCTGTGTTGGCCAGGCTGGTCTTGAACTCCTAACCTCAGGCGATCCGACTGCCTTGGCCTCCCAAAGTGCTGGGATTACAGGCGTGAGCCACCGCACCCGGCCTATATTATTTTTAAGATAGGACTCACATGCCATGCTGTACCATTTGTCTTCCTAAGTATACAGCTCGGTGGTTTTTAGTGTATTCACCAAGTTGCACAACTGTCACCGCTATCTAATTTCAGAATATTTCTTTAACCCCAAAAAAGAAATTCCATCCCCATTAGCAGTCACTTTCTAATCCTTCCCCCAAGTCTCAAACAACCACTGATCTACTTTCTGTCTCTATGGATTTGCTTATCTTTCACAATAAGGGAATCATACAATATGTCACCTTTCGTCCCTGCCTTCTTTCTTGAAGATCTTGTCTTTTAAAGATTCATCCATGTTGTAGCATGTGTCAGTATAGTTGTCCTTTGGTATCCACGGGGGGATTGGTTCAAGGACCCTCCTCAGATCAAAAACCACTGCTCTCAAATCCCAGATATTAAATGTCACAGTATTTGTATATAACCTACAAACATCCTGTATACTTTAAATCTCTAGATTACTTAGAATACCTAATATAATAGAAGTATTATGTAAATAGTTGTTACACTGTATTGTTTAGGGATTAATGACGAGAAACACAAGTCTGTACATGTTCAATACAGGTGCAAACAATTTTTTTCTGAATATTTTCAGTCCAAGGTTGGTTGAATCCAAGCATGCAGAACCCATGAATACGTAGGGCTGGCTGTCCTTCATTCCTTTTTATGGCCAAATAATATTCCATTGTATGAATAGGCCACATTTTATTTGTCCATTTGTCAGCTGATGAATATTTTGAGGTGTCTCTACTTTGGGCTATTATGAATAATGCTGCTATAAACATGGGTGTGCACGTTTTTCTGTGGATGTAAGTTTTCACTTCTCTTGGACTTACAGCTAGGAGTTAAATTATGGGTCATATGGTAACTCCATGGCTAACTTTTTCTTTTTCTTTTTTTTTTTTTTTTTTTTGAGACAGAGTCTTGCTCAGTCACCCAGGCTGGAGTGCAACGGCACAATCTTGGTTCACTACAACCTCCACCACCCCAGTTCAAGGTATTCTCCAGCCTCATCCTCCTGAGTAGCTGGGATTACAGGTGCCCACCACCACGCCTGGCTAATTTTTGTATTTTTAGTTGAGACAGGATTTCACCATGTTGACCAGGCTGGTCTCAAATTCCTGACCCCAAGTGATCCACCCACCTTGGCCTCCCAAAGTGCTGGGATTACAGGTGTGAGCCACCGCGCCCAGCCATATGGCTAACTTTTTGAGGAACTGCAGGACTGTTTTCCATAGGGGTGCACTATTTTACATTCCCACCAGCAGTGCATAAGCGTTCTAATTTCTCGACACTATCATCAACACTTGTTATTGTCTGTTTTTTGACTACAGTCATCCTCATGGGCATGAAATAGTACTTTTTTTTAGAATATTCACAAGTTGTGTAACCATTACCCCTATCTAATTCCAGAATATTTACTCCCCCCACAAATAAACCCCATGTCTATTTTAGTCACTCCCCATCCACCCTTTCTGCATCCCCTGGAAACTGCTGACCTACCTTGGGATGGACGAGATTCTTTTTTTTTTTTTTTTGAGACTAAGTTTTGCTCTTGGTGCCCAGGCTGAAGTGCAATGGCGCAATCTTGGCTCATCACAATCTCCGCCTCCTGGGTTCAAGCGATTCTCCTGCCTCAGCCTCCCGAGTAGCTGGGATTACAGGCAGGTGCCACCATGCCCAGCTAATTTTTTTTTTTGTATTTTAGTAGACAGGGGGTTTCTCCATGTTGGTCAGGCTAGTCTTGAACTTCCGACCTCAGGTGACCTGCCCGCCTCGGCCTCCCAAAGTGCTGGGATTACAGGCGTGAGCCACCGCGCCCGGCTGGGATGGACAAGATTCTTATCTTACCTTCCTCGCCTGCAGAGAGGAGCTGATGGTAGTGCCTGCCTCACTGGATTGGGTGAGAACAAGATGAGATGATGTCTATAAACTTGCAGTGGCACACACTATGCATATATGTATTTCCATATGTATGTGCTATGTTTGTATGATACACACTGGTACACACTAGGTACTCAGATCTAAATCTAGGCAGGGGGCTTATAGGCACCCCTCCTCTCTACTCCTCATCCTCAGGGTTACATCAAGAGAGACCCCAGCTCCCCAGCCGTAGCTGAAATATGGGAGCGTGAACCCTGAAAATTTGAGACTCAGTTAATTTAGAAAGTTTATTTTGCCAAGGTTGAGGATGCGCACTGGAGACACAGCCTCAGGGGGCCCTGATAACATGGGCCCAAGGTAGTCAGAGCACAGCTTGGTTTTATACATTTTAGGGAGACATGAGACATCCATCGACATATGTAAACTGAATATTAGTTCGGTCCAGAAAGACAAGACAAACTCGAAGCAGAAAAATGGGACAACTCAAAGCAGGGTGAGGGGCTTCCAGGTCACAGGTAGGTGAGAGATTGCATTCTTTTGAATTTCTGATGAGCCTCTCCAAAGAAGGCAGTCAGGTGTGCATTTATCTCAGTGAGCAGAGAGATGACTTTGAATAGAATGGGAGGCAGTTTGGCCCTTCGCAGTTCCCAGCTTGACTTTTCCCTTTAGTTTAGTGATTTGAGGGGCCCAATATATTTTCCTTTCATAGGAGATCGGTCTAAACTCGCTCTCCTTTCCCAAATAAATGATGATTTTTTTTTTTTTTTCCGAGGAGTTTCGCTTGGTTGCCCAGGCTGGAATGGTGCAATGGCACGATCTCAGCTCACTGCAACCTCCGCCTCCCGGGTTCAAGCGATTCTCCTGCCTCAGCCCCCTGAGTAGCTGGGACTATAGGTGCGTGCCACTCTGCCCAGCTAATTTTTGTATTTTTAGTACAGATGGGGTTTCTCCATGTTGGCCAGGCTGGTCTCGAACTCCTGACCTCAAGTGATCCGCCTGCCTCGGCCTCTCAAACTGCTGGGATTACAGGTGTGAGCCGCCGCGCCTGGCCTAAGCGACGATTTTTAAAGGAATTCTGTGGGTGAGTAAAAACTCCACTTCAATCCCACATCCAGCAAAGAGCTTGGATGAAGCAGCCTCCAACAAGTCTGATGATGCCACTGCCTTTCTTAAGAGCCTTTGGTGGCTCCCTGTTCTCCAAAGATGAAAAATGTTTGCACGATTCTCCACCATCTGGCTTCGGCCTATTTGTACCATTGTTAGAGTAACTCCAGTTAGTCTGAAGAAAGTCCTTTCAACTCAGACAGACCTCACTCCTCTCATTGACTGTGTGACCTTGGCAAATGTTCACCTCTCTGAGCCTGAAGATCCTTGTCTGTAAAGTAGGGGCAATCATGGCTCCCTGCAGGGTTGCTGTGGTTATTCCCTGGGAATATAACTGAAGAGCACCCAGCATAGCTTCTTGAAATACGCTGGACCAGCAGTCAATAGACTTTTGCATAAAGGCAGGTGCAATGGACTAAATAATTGTATTCCCCCAAAATTCATTCATTAAAATCTTGACCCCCAGTGTGATGGTATTCAAAAGTGCGGCTTTCAAGAGACAATTTGGTCATAAGGGAGGTGTTCTCATGAATGGGATTAGTACCCCTATAAAAGGGACCCCAAAGAGCTTTCTCCTCCTCTTCCCACCATGTGAGGATATGATGAGAAGATGGCGGTTTGTGACCCAGAAGAGGACCATCTCCAGAACACAACCATGCTGGCACCCTGATCTCAAACTTTCAGCCTCCAGAACTGTGAGAAACACATTTCTGTTGTTCATAAGCTCCCCAGTCTACAGTACTTTGTTATAGCAGCTCAAACGGACTAAGATAGCCAAGTAGTAAATGTTTTGGGCTTTGTGAGCCATAGGGTTTCTGCCACAATCACTCAACACTGTCATTAAAAAGCAACCACAGGTGTGCCAGGCTCAGTGGCTCACATCTGTAATCCCAGCACTTTGCGAGGCCGAGGTGGGCAGATCACCTGAGGTCAGGAGTTTGAGACCAGCCTGGACAACATGGCAAAACCCCGCCTCTACTAAAAATACAAAAACTAGCTGGGTATGGTGGCGCTCGCCTGTAGTCTCAGCTACTGGGGAGACTGAGGCAGGAGAATCACTTGAATCCAGGAGGCGGAGATTGCAGTGAGCTGAGATTGCTCCATCGCACGATAGCCTGAACAAAAAGAGCACATATAAAGGAATGTGCACGGTTGTATTCCAATAAAACTTTATGTATAAAAACAGGTAGTGAGCCAGATTTGGCCTGTGGGCTTATTCCCAAGCCACGCAGACTCCTTGTGGCTCCCCTGCAGACAACCTTGCACCCCCACACCTCCATGCTAGTGTATAGCTACCATGACTTGAGTCTATAGCTAGACTCAAGCTAGTCTATTCTCCCAGAACTGCCAGCACGAACATCCTGCCTTATTTGTGAAGACTGGCCTGACTTCCCCAGGCTCTGCAGGCTCCCACAGCCTGCAGCTGTATCAGTTCATGTCTACACCATCTCATGGTGAGTGGTTTTGATACCAGTGGGCTGTGGAAGGTCCCAAACATGCCGGTGTCCAGGTTCTTACCACCATTGTGAGAAGGAATTCAAGGATGAGTCAGAAAATAGTGAAAGTACAGAGATTTATTGCAAAGCAAAAAGTACACACTCCAGAAAGAGGAGAGCAGGTGCACTCAAGAGAGATGTGCCATGAGGTTTGGGGTTTTCATCTTTAGGGGTTTCTTTAACCAATGGGTGGGATATTCATGGAAATTCCTGGAAAGAAATGGAGATTTCTTGAAACTGTAGTGCCACCCATTTTTATACCACATATGGGTGTGCTTGGAACTGTCATGGTGTTGGTGGGTGTGTGGTTTAGGATGTTAATGCATGCATCATGAGGTCCTGGGTAAAACCTAGGCCGAATCCAACACCATGTTGGGTCCATTTGGTCTCAGCCAGCTTGGCCCACAACCTGGTTTTCAGGGTTTTAGCCCATAGCCTCTAGTCATGTGAAACTGCTGCCTGGAATTTTCTATTCTCCTGCAACCTCCCTGTAGCATTCCTGTCTCATTTTACCATCTTCTCTTCCAAACTGGACAGGGGACCCCTAGATCCTCTGTGTCCCCAGGGCCTGGCACCATACCTACACATCCAGGTGATTAATCAATGTTTATGGAAAAAAGTCAACAGGAATCTGGCACAGGCAACACAAGGAAGGAATCTCATCTGGGATATTGATCAAAGATGCCAGGGATAGAGGAGTTCCCACTGGATGATTTCAGTTATGTGGTGCTCAAGATTAGGCAAGAGCCATCAGTGAAGATAGAAACCAGAACAGATAGTGACTTCGGGTGGGGAAGGAGCTGTCATGGGGGAAGGGGCCCAAGGGACCTGTCCAGCTTCTGAAAGGTTCCACGTGTGCATCTCAGCACTGGTTACATGGGCGTATTCACACAGGTAACAAAGTACTACAAGAGAGGTGGCTTAAGCCAACAGACATTTACGATCTCACAGTTCTAGAAGCTAAAAGTCTGAAGTCAAGGCATTGGCAAAGGCATGCTCCCTCAGAGGGCTCTAGGGGAGAAGTTCTTCCTGGCGTCTTCTAGCTTCTGGTGATGATGTCCAGCAACCTTTAGGGTTTCTGGACTTGTAAATGCATGACCTCTATCTCTGCCTTCATCTTCACAGCACATTCTCCCTGTGCATGTGACTGTGTCCTACTCTCCTCTTCGTATAAGGACACCAGTTTTACTAAGCCAGGGGCCCACCCTAATCCAGTATGATCTCATTTTTCTTTTCTTTTTTCATTTTTTTTTTCTTTTTTAGAGACATGGTCTTGCTCTGTCATCCAGACTGGAGTGCAGTGGCAAGACCACAGCTCATTGCAGCCTCAAACTCCTGGGCTCAAGTGATCCTCCTGCCTCAGCCTCTCAAGTAGCTGGGACTACAGATGTGCATCACCACACCTGGCTAATTTTTTGTAGAGATGGGGTCTCACTTTGTTGCCCAGGCTGGTCTCAGGCGATCATCCTGACTTAGCCTCCCAAAGTGCTGGGATTACAGATGTGAGCCACCAAGCCTGGATGACCTCATCTTAACTAACTATGTCTGCAATGATCCTATTTTGGAGTAAGTCACATTCTGAAGCACTGGGTTAGGACTTCAACATGTTTTTGGGGGACAAATTCCACCCACAACAACAGGTGTATAAATAGGTTAAAAAAAAAAAACAACCTCAAATTGCACCTTTAAGATGAATATATTTTACTGAATAAAGGTTATACCTGAATCAAAAAATAAAACAAAATGGGAGGAAAAGATAAATAAGCAATAACTAGCAAGTTCCTCCTCTTTTCAGCTTCTA
>NC_037688.1:77470655-77489725 GCF_003255815.1 Theropithecus gelada
CCTTATACGAAAATTAATTCAAGATGGATTAGAGACTTAAATGTTAGACCTAATACCATAAAAATCCTAGAGGAAAACCTAGGTAGTACCATTCAGGACATAGGCATGGGCAAAGACTTCATGTCTAAAACACCAAAAGCAACGGCAGCAAAAGCTAAAATTGACAAATGGGATCTCATTAAACTAAAGAGCTTCTGCACAGCAAAAGAAACTACCATCAGAGTGAACAGGCAACCTACAGAATGGGAGAAAATTTTTGCAATCTACTCATCTGACAAAGGGTTAATATCCAGAACCTACAAAGAACTCAAACAAATTTACAAGAAAAAAATAAACAACCCCATCAAAAAGTGGGCAAAGGATATGAACAGACATTTCTCAAAAGAAGACATTCATACAGCCAACAGACATATGAAAAAATGCTCATCATCACTGGCCATCAGAGAAATGCAAATCAAAACCACAATGAGATACCATCTCACACCAGTTAGAATGGCGATCATTAAAAAGTCAGGAAACAACAGGTGCTGGAGAGGATGTGGAGAAATAGGAACACTTTTACACTGTTGGTGGGATTGTAAACTCGTTCAACCATTATGGAAAACAGTATGGCGATTCCTCAAGGATCTAGAACTAGATGTACCATATGACCCAGCCATCCCATTACTGGGGATATACCCAAAGGATTATAAATTATGCTGCTATAAAGACACATGCACACGTATGTTTATTGCAGCACTATTCACAATAGCAAAGACTTGGAATCAACCCAAATGTCCATCAGTGACAGATTGGATTAAGAAAATGTGGCACATATACACCATGGAATACTATGCAGCCATAAAAAAGGATGAGTTTGTGTCCTTTGTAGGGACATGGATGCAGCTGGAAACCATCATTCTTAGCAAACTATCACAAGAACAGAAAACCAAACACCGCATGTTCTCACTCATAGGTGGGAACTGAACAATGAGATCACTTGGACTCAGGAAGGGGAACATCACACACCGGGGCCTATCATGGGGAGGGGGAGGGGGGAGGGATTGCATTGGGAGTTATACCTGATGTAAATGACGAGTTGATGGGTGCAGTAGACCAACATGGCACAAGTATACATATGTAACAAACCTGCACGTTATGCACATGTACCCTACAACTTAAAGTATAATAATAATAAATAAATTTAAAAAAAAAAAAAAAATAACAAATAATGATTCATAATATGAAAGGTATTTATATCCACAATGGAAACGGAAATGGGTGGGTACCAATTTTTATTAGATGGTACCCACCATTGCATTATATGCAATTGTTCTACCATCTTAACCATATCAGCTGCACTAAACATGGCTCATTACTGCTCACTAATATGAATATAGATTGATATCAGCAATTTGGGCACATGGGCTTGTCTTTAATTATGGGAAAATATACAAAATATTTCAACCATTTTAAGTGTATACAGTTCAGCGGCATTAGGTACATTCACATGGATATGTAACCATCAACACCATCTATCTCCAAAACTCTTCTACTTTCTAAACTGAAACTCTATACCAATGACACCACAGCTTCTCACTTCCCCTACCCCTCCCTGGTCCCTGGCAACCATTCAACTTGTTGTTTAAGAATTTAACTACTCTAGGTGGATTATCTTCAAAGTTCATCCCTACTTTAGCATGTGACAGAATTTCATTCCTTTTTAAAGCAGAATACTGTTCTGCTGTATGGATACACCACGTTTTGTTTCTCCATTCTTTGTCACTGTACACAGTGTACATTTGTTTCTACCTTTTGGCTATAGTAAAATATGCTGCACCCCAAACATGGGTATACAAATATCTGTGTGAATACCCGTTTTTCCATTCTTTTGGGTATATACCCAGAAGTGGAATTACTGGATCATATAATAGTTCTTTGTTAAAATTTTTTTAGGAACTAGTCTTGTAGTTTAAAAATAAAGTTTTATTGGAATATAATCACACTCATTCATTTACATATTGTCTATGGTTGCTTTTGCAAAAAAAAAAAAAAAAAAATGGCAGAGTTTAATAGCTGTGAGATAGACCATATGGCCCACAAAGCCTAAAATATTTACTATCTTGTTCCTTACAGAATAAGTTTGCTAACTCCTGTCTTACAAAATTGCAGTAGCAATTCCTTGGTTTCACATGAAACATATGTCTTCAAACAGTTAGAAGACCTCTCATGTTGGGAAATAGAAAGAGGATAATTTTATTCTCAGCCTACAGATGAGAAACCAAGGAAAGTGCTGAATGCCACATGGAAGTTGCAATCTCAAAAGAAGTTAATGTTAATCCAATATTAATACCCAGACTCCATTGTTGCAGCTAAATCTATCTCATCACAAATCACAGAGTTATTTTACTTCTTTATATGCTATATAGAAAATTCAGATATACATTTCCTATATCAATGCAATGTTTTATGTTTTCTTCTTTTATTGAAGATAGGGTGGGAATACTGCATCAAGTGAAAGTACTCGAGTCTGGGAGAGGCTGAGTCGTATAACTGTGAAATCATTTGTCCTCCAAAAGCTCGGATTTAAAAATATATCAGATTCATGTGCAATGTATGACTGAAAACATACTTCCCTGGAATGTTAAAGATCAGGGTAATTTTCTGTCTCGTTGATCTAATATTGACAGTCGAGTGTTAAAGTCTCCCACTATAATTGTGTGGGAGTCTAAGTCTGTTTGTAGGTCTCTAAGAACTTGTTTTATGAATTTGGGTGCTCCTGCATTGGGTGCATATATATATTTAGAATAGTTGGCTCTTCTTGTTGCATTGATCCCTTTACCATTATGTAATGTCCTTCTTTGTCTTTTTTGATTTTTGTTGATTTAAAGTCTGTTATGTCAGAGACTAGGATTGCAACCCATTTGTTTGTTTGGTTGTTTTTCTTTCCATTTGCTTGGAAAATATTCCGCCATCCCTTTATTTTGAGTCTATGCGTGTGTGTGCCTGTGAGATGGGACTCTGAATACACCACACCGATAGGTTCTGACTCTTTATCCAATTTACCAGTCTGTGTCTTTTAATTGGGGCATTTATCCCATTTACATTTAAGGTTAATATTATCATGTGTGAATGTGATCTTGTAATTACGATGTTAGTTGGTTATTTTGCCTGTTAGTTGATGCAGTTTCTTCATAGGGTCAATGGTCTTTACAATTTGGTATGTTTTTCTCAGTGGCTGGTACTGGTTTTTCCTTTCCATATTTAGTGATTCCTTCAGGAGCTCTTGTAAGCCAGGCCTGGTGGTGACAAAATCTCTCAGCATTTGCTTGTCTGTAAAGGATTTTATTTGTCTTTTGCTTATGAAGCTTAGTTTAGCTGGATATGAAATTCTGGGTTGAAAATTATCTTATTGAAGAATGTTGAATATTGGCCCCCACTCTCTTCTAGCTTATAGGGTTTCTGCAGAGAGATCTGCTGTTAGTTTGATGGCCTTCCCTTTGTGGGTAACCCAACCATTCTCTCTGGCTGCCCTTAACACTATGAGCAACTTCAGCCAAGTCTCAGAATACAAAATCAATGTGCAAAGATCACAAGCATTCCTATACACCAATAATACACAGAGAGCCAAATTGTGAGTGAACTCCCATTCGCAATTGCTACAAAGAGAATAAAATACCTAGGAATACAACTTACAAGGGATATGAAGGGCCTCTTCAAGGAGAACTACAAGCCACTGCTCAAGAAAATAAGGAAGGACGCAAACAAATGGAAAAACATTCCATGCTCATGGTTAGGAAGAATCCTTGTCATGAAAATGGTCATACTGTCCTAAGTAATCTACAGATTCAATGCTATCCCCATCAAGCTACCATTGGCTTTCTTTACAGAATTAGGAAAAATTACTTTACATTTCATATGGAAACAAAAAAGAGCTTGTATAGCCAAGACAATCCTAAGCAAAAAGAACAAAACTGGAGGCATCATGCTACCTGACTTCAAACTATACTACAAGGCTACAGTAACCAAAACAGATTGGTACTGGTAGCAAAACAGATATATAGACCAATGGAACAGAACAGAGGCCACAGAAATAATGTCACACATCTACAACCACCTGATCTTTGACAAACCTGATGAAAACAAGCAATGGGGAAAGGATTCCCTATTTAATAAATGATGCTGGGAAAACTGGCTAGCCATGTGCAGAAAACGGAAACTGCTCCCCTTTCTTACACATTATACAAAAATTAACTCAAGATGCATTAAAGACTTCAACCTAAAACCTAAAACCATCAAAGCCCTAGAAGAAAACCTAGGTAATACCATTCAGGACACAGGCATGGGCAAAGACTTCATGACTAAAACACCAAGCGCAATGGCAACAAAAACCAAAATTGACAAATGGGATCTAATTAAACTAAAGAGCTTCTGCACAGCAAAAGAAACTATCATCAGAGCAAACAGGCAACCTACAGGATGGGAGGAGATTTTTGCAATCTATCCATCCGACAAAGGGCTAATATCCAGAATCTATAAGAAACTTGGACAAATTTACAGGAAAAAAAAAACCAACCCTGTCAAAAAGTGGGCAAAGGATATGAAATGACACTTCTCAAGAGAAGACATTTATGTGGCCAACAAACATATGAAAAAAAGCTCATCATCACTGGTCACTAGAAAAATGCAAATCAAAACCACAATGAGATACCATCTCATGCTAGTTAGAATGGCGATCATGAAAAAGTCAGGCAACAACAGATGCTGGAGAGAATGTGGAGAAATAGGAACGCTTTTACACTGTTGGTGGGAGTGTAAATTAGTTCAATCATTGTGGAAGACAGTGTGGTGATTCCTCAAGGATCTAGAACCAGAGACGCCATTTGGTATCTCTGGTTATATCCCATTACTGCATATATATCCAAAGTATTATAAATCATTCTGTTATAAAGACATATGCACATGTATGTTTATTGCAGCACTATTCACAATAGCAAAGACTGGGAACCAACCCAAATGCCCATCAATGATAGGCTGGATAAATAAAATTGGCACATATACATCATGGAATACTATGCAGCCATAAAAAAGAATGAGTTCATGTCCTTTGCACGGACATGGATGAAGCTGGAAACCATCATTCTCAGCAAACTAACACAGGAACAGAAAACCAAACACTGCATGTTCTCACTTGTAAGTGGGAGTTGAGCAACGAGAACACATGGACACAGGGCGGGGAACATCACACACTGGGGCCTGTCAGGGGATGGGGGGCTAGGGGAGGGATAGCATTAGGAGAAATACCTAATGTAGATGATGGGTTGATGGGTGCAGCAAACCACCATGGCATGTGTATACTTATGTAACAAACCTGCACGTTCTGCCCATGTATCCCAGAAGTTAAAGTATAATAATGAAAAAGAGATCAGGGTAAAATATTTCTTCTCATTGAACATAGCCATAGGTAGGATCATAAAATAGCACAACTTATATAAATAGAAAAATAAATGATTCAGAAACAGGTCTCAGGTACAAACAGTCAAAATAATTCAATGAAATTATTTCTCTATACTGCCAATTGTAGACTCACATGGCATCGTATTTGATATAAATAATAGTTTATTTTAAATGAATATAGACAGAAGTGGTTGGAAGCTAAAAGCACATATTTCTTCTCCATAAGATGAAAGAGGATTTAGGATACACTTAAGATAACAGAGTAAATCTTGTTTGTTTTGCCAGTGTAGGTTCTGCTTGGCATTTAAGTATCTGTTACTTAATAGAAACATTCAATTTTAGGACCCAAAAATATCACACAATATTATTCCTTAAAATTATACCTATTTAAATCTAACTAGCCACATCATATAGTGACTGACATTTTTAGATGAAACCCACAAGGCCGGGCGCGGTGGCTCAAGCCTGTAATCCCAGCACTTTGGGAGGCCGAGACGGGCGGATCACGAGGTCAGGAGATCGAGACCATCCTGGCTAACACGGTGAAACCCCGTCTCTACTAAAAAATACAAAAAAAAAACTAGCCGGGCGAGGTGGCGGGCGCCTGTAGTCCCAGCTACTCGGGAGGCTGAGGCAGGAGAATGGCGGGAACGCGGGAGGCGGAGCTTGCAGTGAGCTGAGATCGGGCCACAGCACTCCAGCCTGGGCGACAGAGCGAGACTCCGTCTCAAAAAAAAAAAAAAAAAAAAAAAAAAAAAAAAAAAAAAAAAAAAAGAAACCCACAAGTGTGAAATATTTTTATTTTGAAGACTCTTTCATATTTAATATGCATTCATGCTAACTTTTCAAATTTAAAGCACCTTCTATGAAATGTATTTTAATACAAATACCCTATATTGTATAATTTACTTCAATGTTACAAATTTTCTATGACTATGTATATCATTCACAATATGAAATATAAAAATTTATTTAAATATATATAAAATTATTGGTGTATTTTATTTACTTTGTACTAAATATAATGGGATTTGATATTATTATATTAAATTTACATTCGTGATGAATATAAGTAAATAAACATTGAGTAAATGTTTTAAGAAATGTGCTATCTGCATGAATGACTATTCAATACATTTTTATTGAACATCCATCAAGTTCATTGTGATGAATACAGTTTTAGAAAAAATACTAATACTCTGGCTTCAAAGATTGCTATATATTGAAAGTCTACAATGCTTTGAATGCTGTGGGAAGACAAGATAAATTAGGACTCTTGATCACTGTCCCATAAAAGCTTATAATCTGTCTAATAAGGAATAGCCAACAATTATTACACTAGGAGACAGTAAAAATAAGTAGAAAGCAATGTTCCAGATGTTCAGAGGAGTTGGAGAATCATCTCCTTATGGGTTGGTCAAGAGAGCCTTGATGGAAAACGTAGCATCTGAGCAGGGCATTGAAGGATCATTTAATGGATATTCCTCCCTCCCAAAATTTTTTGTCTGTCCAATATCCCTTCTGTGGTGAAGAAAATTAGTACTCTTTGGAAATCTTGGTATTTATTTCACTATGTTTCTCATGTTCCTTTGAGGTTTCACGAGGGCCAATGTGACTGAATCTTGGAAAATGGGAATGTGTAGGAAGTGATGCATCACTTCTTGCCTGAGGCCCTTAATAGTTAGTGTCAATTTCTCAGCTCTCCTTTGTCAATACCTCTGAAGTTTCAATGTTGATATGGCAGAGCCACAAGATGAAAGCAATTTAGGTCCCTGAGTCACTGTGAAGGAATGTTACCTGATTTATATCAGACTTTATATGAGCAGTAAATACACATTCATTAGGCCGCTGAGATTTCAGGGTTAGGTTTTTGTGGCATATGTAACATTAATTGTTCTGAATAAGTATCTACTCTTTTGTGAATGGTACCCTGCTTTTCCTTGGATGAAATTACTCTTCCCTCAGTCTGCATGATCTTAGGGGAACCTATAATCATAGTGCTCTGTAAACGCTATAAATTGGTGGGACAAGTTCCTAATTTAGGCCAATTAGATTTAGAAATTCGATTCTGGAACTGAGAAAAGGAGAGTCAGTACAATTTGAAGCTGAACCATTTTAATGACAGCACCCAAAAAGTAACTTCCCTGGAGTTCCTGCCTCTCAGTGCTGCCCTGTGCCATAGTTGCCTTCTTCCCTTAATTTCCAAGAACTATACATTATCCCTCCAATAAGTTTCATTTCACTTCAGTTAAATGGAGATGGTTTCTGCTTCTTAGAATCAAAGCTTCCTAATGGTTATAGGAGGTGAGGACTTGTATATATAAAATTACACTCCAAAGAAGTACGGAATAAGGGTATTTTAGATAAAATAAGCACATTTTGCTGTAGAGTTGCATAGAGATACAAGTTACAGAAGCTATGATAGGGTTTATAAGTGCCAGACTATGAATTCTGGATGTTAGCCTCTGGCCTAGGAGGTTAGAAAATCAAATGCCTTCAGGGGACATGTGGGACACATTAAATTGTAAAGCCTTATAAAGTATAGCAATAAGTGCTAAACTGATGGTGTTGATCAGTCCAACCTCTGCCCTGTTTCATTGCCTTTTAAAGTTCCTTGCAGGTCAAACAAAACAGCCAAGCAAAACGTATCCTTCAGCTCTCTTTTCTCCTGGGGCTACCAGTTTGAAATCAAAGCTATCAATAGAGAAACACTGAAGGTTTTTTGTGCTGGGAAATGTGAAGCAGGAAGTACTGCTTCAGAAAGGTTAACTCCTTTAAAATAAACAGTGATTTGGGTTGAGAGAGATCTCTTACAAGGTATCTATTGACTTGAGATTCATGTCCAGGAGAATGAAAAGGGAGGACATGAAAACAAAAAGAATGTACAGAATCCAGTAAATGGCAACATATTCAATTAAAGCGCAGGGAGGTATAAAGAAAGGACAATACGTGTTTTAATCTGAGGACATTATAAGAAATAATGGTGGTAGGTTCTTGGAATTGAGAAGCCTAAGTTGCATGTTATAGGAATCAAAGTGGTGGTGCTATTGACTTCGTAACTTTAAGAGAACTTCATAAAATTTATGAATTAGTTATTTCTTTATCTTAAATGCTATAGCACTAACACCTCAAAAGAACAACCTACAAATGTCTACCCACATGAATTATACAGAGTATTTTGTTTTAACGAATGGCTGGCCCAAGAAAATGGCTGCACTCAGGAGAGAATGTTTGTGATTGTTTTTGGAAATTCTTCTGTGGGGTGGGTAGTAATACACTCAAGAGAGCGTGTTTGTGATTTTTCTGGGAAATTTTTTCATGGAGTGGGTAATAAATAGAGCAGAAGATTAGGTGAGAAATACTCAATTTCAGGACTAAACTGTT
Source organism: Theropithecus gelada (assembly GCF_003255815.1). Classification (NCBI taxonomy): domain Eukaryota; kingdom Metazoa; phylum Chordata; class Mammalia; order Primates; family Cercopithecidae; genus Theropithecus; species Theropithecus gelada. Next base: position 77,479,476 of record NC_037688.1, read on the forward strand.
GTAAATTGTAATATTAAATTATAAAATTTGAACATTGTGAATATGTTCTTTTTCTGTACTCAGATATTAAATCAAGTATTTTTAGGTAATTAGTGGAAGGTGAGCTTATAAAAAGATTGATAGCAAATAAAACAATAATTGCCTAAACACCAGGGTTACTTGATACCTAAGGGCTAATCCTAACATGATGCTATCTTGAAATACATAATGCAGACCCATAAACTAGTATGAAAATCAAAGTACAATGTTTTTATTGACCTTCTTAATGTGTGTACTCACACAGAGATATTATTCACAAAACGAAAGTTAGCAGTTTGTGAGTGAAAGAAAATAGACCAGAAATAAGGTACATACTTGATGATTCTACTTTTATAAAATTCTAGAAAATGCAAACTTATCTCTAATGCCAGTCAGCATCAGTGGTAACCTGAGAATGAAGGGAGGGGTAGGAGAGAGTGATTACCAAAAACAGACTTGTGAGGATGTTGGATATATTCATTATCTTGACTGTGGTAATAGTTTCACTGGTATTTGTATATGTCAAAATGTATCAAATTGTACTATTTACATGTGTAGTTTATTGTATATTATTTATACCACAATGAAATTGTTTCCAAAAAGAACTAGCTTGGCCAAAACACTACCTAAATGCATTACTAGGTATAAAAGTTTTACTTAAAAACAATGTATGTCTCAATAAGGATAAATATTACTGTAGTGAACACTGTGGTGTGCCACCCAGATTCACCAATTACAAATGAAGCATTCATTCTCCCAGTTGCTGGGATTGTTATCTACTAACAGAGCGTAGCTAAGCTCTTCCAAGAAATTTCTCTCAGCAGACAGGCACTTCTTTGACCAAGATGATATTGCCTGGAAGCTGGTAGTTGGGAGGCTCACATCTAATGACTAATGGATTAGGGATACAACGGTTCACCCTCCTTGCTTCATACAGTAATACTCTGAATGGTCATCCCAAGCCCACATGGGATCAGATAAGATCTTCCATTTAACTGCATCATTATTCAACTCCTCTCTCTGCTCAATCCTCCTGCGCAGGCATTTTTCTTAAGAGCACTCACTAAGAAAGCATCTGCATGGAAATCTCTATCTTAGAGTCTATTTCTTAAAAAATCCAATCTAAGATAACAATCTAATATGTTGAGAAGTTAAAATGCAGAAAATAGAAATACATATTTGAAGTAATCATTTAAATAACGTTGGCTGGGCGCGGTGGCTCAAGCCTGTAATCCCAGCACTTTGGGAGGCTGAGACAGGTGGATCACGAGGTCAGGAAATCGAGACCATCCTGGCTAACCCAGTGAAACCCCGTCTCTACTAAAAATACAAAATAATTAGCCGGGCGAGGTGGCGGCCACCTGTAGTCCCAGCTACTCGGGAGGCTGAGGTGGGAGAATGGCGGGACCCCAGAAGGCGGAGCTTGCAGTGAGCTGAGGTCGCACCACTGCACTCCAGCCTGGGCGACAGAGCGAGACTTCGTCTCAAAAAAAAAAAAAAAAAAAAAAAAAAAGAATAAATAAACAACATTATGAAAATGTATGTCAGTATTTATAAATATCTATTATATGCAATGATAATATTTTATCATTTCTTCAACTTATTACTAGATTTCTGGGAAAAAATACAGGATACAAGTGCTTAAAGAAAGCTCAAGAAGGAGATACAGCCGACTGCATGTGATAACAGAATATTTTGCAGACTGTCAACTATTGAGGACACTGGCGTGTTTGGAAGAATAACTTACTAAATTTTAGAACATAAAGGTACAACATATTGTTATCAATCTTAATAAATTCATTCAGCATTTCAGAATAACATGAAAATATGCCAATAGAAATTCCATTTTACTATTGTTACTATCAAGAACTTGGCAAAATTTGGTCTTTTACTTTGTGAATGCATAAAATGATATCATTAACATATATGGAATTAACTACATGCTAACTGTAACAGGTTCCACTTTTCCATAAATGAAATAGCCATGATAATTCTTTCTTTAGGATGAAGAGAGAGCATTTTCCATGAAATTTTGAATTGATTTTCACTATGTAAAGACATGAAACACATGTGCTAGCTCTGGAAGATGAAAGAAGATGAAAATGTCCTCTATAGGAAGGCCATCCAGGATATTGAATGGTAAGAGATAACTTCCATCTAATTATAGATGCACTGGTATGTATCTATATAATATGGTCCATTAGCTAATAACATGGTCCATTAGCTATAACACTTATCCTTTCCCTTTCTGCCAACCCTCGTTTATCCCTCAGCCATTGATTTTAAAAATTATTATATATTATATATATGACATCCAAAGGAAAAAATGTAAATGAAACTCACTTCCAAGAGACTACTGCTCTCAGCAGACTGAAAAGAGAATTAAAAACCAAATATCTACAAATTTATTTAGCGTAAAAAAACAATTCGTGTATCTTAAAGGCAGTGATAGGGTTTAGCTGTGTCCCCATCCAAATCTCATCTTGAATTGTCGTTCCCATAATCCCCAGATGTCATGGGAGGGATCCCGTGGGAGGTAACTGAATCACGGGGGTGGTTATCCTTGTGCTGCTATTCTTATGATAGTGAGTTCTCATGAGAGCTGATGGTTTTATACGGGACTTTTCCCCCTTTGCTCAGCACTTTTCCTTCTTGCCATCATGTGACGAAGGATGTATTTGCTTCTGCTTCCATAGTGATTGTAAGTTTCCTGAGGTCTCCCCAGCCATGCAAAACTGTGAGTTAATTAAACCTCTTTCCTTTATAAATTACCCAGTCTCAGGCGATTCTTTATAACAGCATGAGAGCAGACTAATACAGTAAATTGGTACCACAGAGAGTGGGATACTACTATAAAGAAAGCCAAAAATGTGGAAGCAACTTTGGAACTGGGTAAAAGGCAGAGGTTCAAAGAGTTTGGAGGACTCAGAAGAAGACAGGAAAGTATGGGAAAGTTTGGAACTTTCTAGAGAATTGGAGGGATCAGAAGACAGGAAGATGTGGGAAAGTTTGGAATTTCCTAGAGACTTGTTGAATGGCTTTGACCCAAATGCTGATAGTCATATGGATAATAAAGTCCAGACTGAGGTGGTCTCAGATGGAGATGAGAAACTTGTTGGGAACTGGAGTAAAGGTCAATTTTGCTACACGTTAGCAAAGAGACTGGTGGCTTTTTGCCCCAGTCCTAGAGATCTTTGGAATTTTGAACTTGAGAGAGATGATTTAGGGTATCTGGTGGCAGGAATTTCTAAGCAGTAAAGTGTTCAAGATGTGACTTGGGTGCTGTTAAAAGCATTCAGTTTTATGTATCCACAAAGATGTGGTTTGGAATTTGAAATTATGTTTAAAAGGGAAGCAGAGCATAGAAGTTCAGAAAATTTGATGCCTGAGGATGCAATAGAAAAGAAAAACCCATTTTCTGAGGAGAAATTTAAGTCAGCTACAGAAATTTGCATATGTAACAAGGAGCCAAATGTTAATCACCAAGACAACGGGAAAATTGTCTCCAGGAAATGTTAGAGGTTTTCATGGCAGTCCCTCTCATCACAGGACCAGAGGCCTAGGAAGAAACAACTGTTTCCTGGGCTGGGCCCAGAGCCCTTCTGCTATGTGCAGCCTAGGGACTAGGTGCCCTGCATCCCAGCCACTCCAGCTATGGCTAAAAGAGGCCAAGACACAGCTCAGCCCATGGCTACAGAGGGTGCAAGACCCAAGCCTTGGCACTCAATGCTAGCCTGTAAAAGTAGCCAGGAAGGGGGCTGTACCCTGCAAAGCCACAGGGGTGGAGCTACCCAAGGCTGTGGGAGCCCACATCTTGCATGACCTGGATGTAAGACATAGAGTCAAAGATTATTTTGGAGCTTTAAGATTTAATTACTGCCTCATTGGATTTGATTTGCATGAAGCCTGGAGCCCCTTTGTTTGGGCCAATTTCTCCCTTTGGAATGGGTGTATTTACCCAATGCTGGTACCTCCATTGAACCTAGGAAGTAACTAACTTGCTTTTGATTTTATGGCTCCTAGGCAGAAGTGACTTGCCTTGTCTCAGATGAGACTTTGGGCGTGGACTTTTGGGTTAATGCTAGAATGAGTTAAGACTTTGGGTGACTGTTGGGAAGGCATTATTGTGTTTTGAAATGTGAAGACATGCCATTCGGGAGGGGCCAGGGATGAAATGATATGGTTTGGTTGTGTCCCCACCCAAATTGAATTTTGAATTGTAGTTCCCATAATTCCCATGTGTCATGTGAGGGACCCAGTTGGAAGTAATTGAATTATGGGGGCAGTTATCCCCCCCCGGGCATGGTGCTGTTCTCATGATAGTGAGTTCTCATGAGATCCGATGGTTTTATAAGGGGCTTTTCCTCCTTTGCTCAGCACTTCTCCTTCCTGCCGCCATATGAAGAAGAATGTGTTTGCTTCCCCTTCTGGCATGGTTATAAGTTTTTCCTGAAGCCTCCCCAGTCATGTGGAACTGTGAGTCAATTAAACCTCTTTGCTTTATAAATTACTCAGTCTTGGGCAGTTCTTCTAAGCAGCATGAGAACAGACTAATACAGGCAGTATGATCAACATATTTTACTTTCTGAGTTTACTTATTAATGCTAAACTGTATTTTTACCTTTTTACTTTTGAATGTCATTGTCATATTAATAAGAGAATTTTTTTGACCAAAGTATCTTAAGTTCTGTACACTTGTAGTCTTTGATCTAAAAATTTACACATCATGGACAGAAATGTTATGAAAATCATTTAGAAAACTATTTAATGGAAAACATTTCATATTTAATATATTTTCTAGTTTTCACATATGTTGTACATATAAGAAATCTAATTTTATCGCCACTGATAATAGTGATAATGGCAGCCTTCATATAAAATATACTTCTGTCTTTTCTTTATTTATTATTATACCTGCAAGAAGACACATGGCCCTATGCAGCCAATAAATAGATGCATAATATAATAATAATTATAAAGTTATAATAAATGTTTATACTTTACATGATTTACATACACCACCAAATGCAAAGGAACTATGAAGCACTTTGCACTGAGACCAGTTAACACCTAAATTCTCCCCCCTTTAGCTATGCGGTGATCTATTTCTTGTTACATACAATATGCTGAAAAAATGAGGCTAGAAGTAATTCCAGTGCTTTTAAACCCAATCTACAATTTGATTTCCTTTGTGACCTTTGAAATATCACTGTTACAAAAGTTCCACCATTCCTAATGCCCCAGATTTGCCACTGTTGTTTCCCTATTAAGAAGCAAACCAAAGCAAAACAAAGTAAAACAAAAACCTTCACACAGTTTTCAGTTCTCTTTCTTCTCAGTAAACGAAAGATTTTCACTTAATTTCACTTATCTCATTTTTATGTGTTCTTCAACCTTAAAGTACTTCCAGCCTTGTTTATGTCTCTCTTAAACTTTCTTCTTTATACATTTCAAAAGCTTTGCTCCTTCTTTTTCTGTCATCTAAGTGGGTTGTCTAGATCTCTATTCATATTACTCTTTATGCTACCACCTATAAACCAAAATATTTTCATGCAGCAAAGAATTCTGATCATGAGGCAAAATGAACTAATGAGATAAATTTGTCTTCATTTCTAGTGAAAACTAATTTATTCTTGCCTTCTCTAGGTATATTTCAAGAACTGTATTTTTGGTCTTTTAGGACTTTACTTTGAAAATGTTGGAATTAGTAGTGAATTTCTAACCAACACTGTGCATAAAGTCAGCTGGTTCAAGCAAGTCATAGAAGCCTCCAGCAATTCTGTGACCAAAGAAAATTAACCATAATATTAACTTTTCCTTTGACTTTAAAGATAATAATTTTAATAATTTCCAGGAGACTTGAAAAAATCTTGGCACAAAAATGAAATTTTGTTAAATCAATACTTTGAGAAATACCCCCAAATTATTTCTATATTGGTGATAGTAAAAGACAAATTCAAGTACTTTATGCCGTTCAAGAAATTGGCTTATGTAGGATTATGTATATGACCTTTAATTTCCACTTCTAATTTTGTCACTAACTGTTATGAATCACACTTAAAAAACAAACCATGGCTATGATCTTTTTAAAGTTGTAAAGCAAGACTCAATAATACACAGAGCTAACCAAAAGTGAGTACATAGGAATAACAAAGGTAAACATTAGCAAAAGATTAAACAAGTAAGTCAACAAGGAAGAAATAGAAAGACACAGCCATACAAGACTCGTAATACAAAAGCTTATGGTGAATCCAGATCCAGAGGAATGCAGGAGTCAGAAAAGTAACACAAATAAGTAGAAGAGTGACCAGCTGGGTAGGGAAGTACAGTGGCCCTTGCTAGGGTAATAATGCCCCTCCCTCACATTGCCATAGATCCAGGTGGAGCTCACCCATTATCTTGGGCCTGGACACTCCAGGGTACTCAGGTTGATGTCCTACAGCCAGAAACTGCATGTCTTAGTCTAAAGTCTATCTTTGAAGCAGAAAAAGTAGCTATAACCACATGCAAAAACAGGCTGGAAGTACTTGCAAAAGGAAATGAATATCCTGACACCCTGAGCGAACCTTTAAAAGTGACTAATAAGAGTTGAAATATAAACACCTCAGCTCTTGCACCTTGTCTAAGATAACTCCAAGACAAGTGTTTTATGCTTTCCCAGACTTTCTCCAGGGAATTAAGCCCTAGTTCCCACAGTGGTGTTTGGCTTGATAACATACTCTTTACAGGTTGCTTTCTCTTACCTTTCACACAACTCCACTATCCTACCGCAGCTTCCTAGAATCACTGCCCAAACAAAGTATTTGAACTCAAACCCTTGTCTCAGGATTTGCTTATGTAAGAACCCAAACTGAGACACTCACAATGCAAGAATTTATATTATTAAGACCAGAATCAATCGTAAAGCATGGCTAGTCTCATCCTCTACGTAGAGGTAAGGAAAAGCACTTAAATGGAGTGGAAAATTCACTCATTCTTTTGAAAAATGAATAATGTACTCTTTTGTGTAATAGACAGTGTGTGTAATGGGATACAGATATACCTAATAGTAGTGTTACAGTAGGCAGCTAGTCAGATATGAGCAGGGTAGGAGACCCCCCCGCCCCCAGCCAGGAATGTCAGGCAACCATCAAGTGATGGTCAGGTGGTTATTAAACTGTGTCTTTAAAATAATAATTGGTCACAGCCAGTACCAGGGAAAGGCAGTCTCCCAATAGATAAAAACGCCTGAAATTGGTGATCAGCAGCTTCCTGATGAGATCCCAGGATTTGGGCAAATGGGCTCCCGCATGCACACTAAGAGGCAAAATGTTGGAGTGTAACTGGTATGGCCTTCCTCTAGAAACACTTGACTGGTAATGGAACACTTCTTGAATATAACTCCAGTAAACATACCGTGTGTGCTCCCCTCCCAAGTGTCCGTAGACCACTGTGCATGCAGATAGTCCCCTACCCTAAGGGAAGAATCGGGGAGAAGGGATATAAGACCATGGAAGAATGCCAGAATACAAAACCATAAATCAAAGATCAAACAGGACACTTAATCTCTCAAGTCGCCCACTTGGTCCTTTTCCAAATGTACTTTATTTCCTTTCATTTCTGCTCTAAAGTTTTTTAATAAACTTTCATTCCTGCTCTAACACTTGCCGCAGTCTCTTCTTCTGCCTTATGCCTACTTGGTCGAATTCTTTCTTCTGAGGAGGCATGAATTAAGGTTACTGAAGACCCATATGGATTCACTGCCAGTAACAGGAGGAGAGAGTTATTCAACAAATTATTATATACCAACTGTATAGTAAGTGACCTTACTCATTCTGGCTCACCATCACAATACGAGTATTAGGGTTCAAAGGATAAGCTTTCATGAAATGTAAATCTCTTAGTAAAAATAATTAAAATGATATCCAAGTATTGGATTCTAAATAAATACTTTTAAGAATAGTTATTACAAGAAGACTGTATCTAATCACAAACAGGTTTTTATTTTGTTTTGTTTTTCTCATAATCTCAAGCTGCTGAAACAAATTTAATGGAGTCCTTTCCTCATCACTGAATTCTGTAGATTTTTCTTTCAGTTGTAAGAAAATAATGCTTTCCTTTTGAAGATGTTGGCTTGGATTAGAAAAATGCTTTATTATGAGTATTGCAAAGCTACTTATTTACCACAGCTAGACAGAGACTCTTTCTTACTTTGTCATGCAGCTGCTTGTTTTTAAACAAATTTTGCCAAGAGACATAAACCAGATGGTCTTCTTCAAGGGTATCCTGTGAGCTGTGATAGTCAGCTTATGGTAGTTTTGAGCAGCAGACAGCTGGGTATGGAAAGTCATGATGCTATTTGGAAATCCAACTACCAAGTGTGCTGAAGCACAAGGAGATTCTCAAGTCGGTAAATAAAACTGTGACTTAAAGTTTGTTTCAGTATTCTATTTTTATGGGGGGCATTAACTTTATGCTTTATAATATTACTTTTTTGGGTAAAATAAAAGTACCCCAATACATTGAATTAGAGGGAAAACTTGTGAAAAAATGGATTCAGAATACATTTCCAAGTGGGATCAACAAATTGTAAGTTAGGCTTTCTAATAGGGATGTATATATTTTATCAAAAATGTCTAAGACTGTAATAAAATTCTACTAGAATAGTGTAGTATTTCAAGTTGCAAGTCTCAGTTCTGTTTTGTAGTAGTGTTATACATCCACACTCTTGAAATGGGTTCACTAACTGCAAGTGTATTTCTCTAACCCTGGTATTTGGATATGCCATGTGACTTGTTTTGACAATTGACTATGGATGGAAGAGAGTATGCTGGTTATAAATCTAGGTCTTAAGAACCACCATGTGTTTCTGCTTACCCTTCTGAGATCTTTAGAACTCTGCCATGGAAGAATGTGCCTCAAGTATCTACTGCCATTCCAGCTTGTGCCTCAGAATGAGACACATAGATCAGACATGTTTGGTCAACCTACAATCAGATTCTGAATCAGAGATTACTCAACATAACCCTGTGAATATGAGGATTATTTCTTATTGTTCTTTTGGGGTATGCTTGTCACACAGCTTTATTGTGCTTGTAGCTGACTAATATTGGTTGACATTGGTAAGGTCCCAATAAACAGCTACCTTGGGTCACTCCTACATTACTGAGAGTTAGGGGAAAGAATATGAGATAAAAATAAAAGTTAGCATCTACGTCCTTATCAGGATGCTACTATTTTATGGAAGGTACCCATAGAGATTACAGAATTGTATCTCTGATGATCCCAAAACTCCTTCAAAACAAAGGACACAGAATGAACCATCCTTGGTTTTCAAGTACTATGTTATAATTTTGAATATTAGAGAAAGACAAATGAAAAAACTGAAAAAAAATTAAAAAAGCATTTCAAGACAAACTAAACAGACAAAATTTGCCTTTTTATGAAGAAAGTTCAAATTTATTCAAACATATAAATTACTCAAAGGCTAAGAATTTTTAAATGCACATCTGAATTGTCATTTCTTACAAGTATCTAGCCATACTAGGAAACTACAAAGAATATTTTAAAACCTGTATTTCAGGCAGAAATCTCTCAAAAACCACATCTTTGGCTTGTAATGGGCAGTTTTCCCTTGAGAAAACTGGTATTTTCAAGAGGAATTTGAGACTATCCACGGATAAACTAAAACTAATATGAAAATAATTCTTGTGAAAACTGCCTTACAAGCAAGAATTTGCAACTTTCATAGAGTAAACAGATTTTTAAGGTGTTAGAATTTCATAATTGTGACAAACATCCTCCTAGAATAGAAGGTAAAACAAGCAAGCAGACAAGCAAGCAAGCAAACCTTTCACCAGAATGTTATACTGACTTTAGAGACTAATGGATATATTTTTCTCTATGAGAGACTGTTCATGTATCTCTAATTCCCTAATTAGAAAAACATATCCAGGTCTTAGGAGGAGCGGAGCAAGATGGCCGAATAGGAACAGCTCCAGTCTCCAACTCCCAGCGCCAGCGACACAGAAGACCGGTGATTTCTGCATTTTCAACTGAGGTACTGGGTTCATCTCAGTAGGGAGTGCCAGACAATCGGTGCTGGTCAGCTGCTGCAGCCTGACCAGCGAGAGCTGAAGCAGGGCGAGGCATCGCCTCACCTGGGAAGCGCAAGGGGGAAGGGAATCCCTTTTCCTAGCCAGGGGAACTGAGACACACAACACCTGGAAAATCGGGTAACTCCCACCCCAATA